>NC_071106.1:17657500-17880000 GCF_024256425.1 Clarias gariepinus
ACCCCTCCATGATTTCTAAGTAAGAGAACTTGCAAAATCACAGAGTGATCAAATACTTATTGACCTAACTGTATATATTTTATATATTTGTATCTATACATGCAATGATCTTGTACGTGTTAGTTTAAATACCACATATGGCATGTTTTTTTTAAACTTTCATAATGGATGGCAATATTTCTATTTTTTTTTTGTGCATGTGCATATGCGAGCATACAGACATAGGATTGCAAATAGCATGTCCATCTGAATATCATTCCACAGATACAGGGTCACAGGAGACCTGAAGCCTATTCCAGTACACTCGGGGCACTAGGCAGGGTACACTCTGGAGAGGGTGCTAATCTATCACAGGGCACAAGCACACACATACTCTCATGCCATGGGCAATTCGTTAACACCAGTTAGCCTAATCTGTCTTTGGACAGTGGGAGGAAACTGGAACGTCTGGAGGAAAACCACCAAGCATTGTGAGAACATGCAAACTCCACATGCAGTACACAGACCTGAGGTGGGATTTGAACCCCAGCAGTGCAAAAAGAAAAAAGAAAAAAAAGCCAAAAGCCACGACAATAAGGAGACCAGATTTTAATCTTTTAAGTTGAAATGGGGCAAAATCAATCATTTAAAATCAACAATGGAAACTCCATCTTTACATTTTGAAAACTTTATACAGAGAGAAGGAATGATTATTTTAATGAAAGACAATATGGTACAAGAAAATTACAAAAATAATAACTTTAGGATCACATTAGATCCCAATTTTACATTCATACTTATTCTTTTCTATGGTTTTATCAGGGATACTTTACAATGTAACATTTGGTAGCAAATATCTACATGATACCAAACACTGTTTATCTTACTGATATACAGCTGCTAAGAAAACATATGAAATGTCCTATGAAATAAAGCCAACTTTACATGTGTTGTGTGGTGTTTCTTGTAAGAATCCATGGCCATTGGAGTAAACCTGGTCTTGTCTGTGTACAGATCTTGGTAAGGTCTGAGGTGAATCTAGCACGCTGTAATCACTGGCATCTAATGTAGAGCTCCCTGTTAACGTATTCAAGCCCAGAATTTCACTCACTGAATGGGGCAAATCCTAAAAGCAAAAAAAGGAAAAATTCAACATAGGAAAAAAAAAAAAAAGTCCAAGTGAAGCAAAATCCTCAATGAAGCAGATGTACAAGTAACATATATTATGTTAAATACAGTAAATATTATGTTCCATCCACATAGTTTACATAAAAAAAGGCTATGCAGCCGCACTTTCTTTACACAGGAGCTACCAATTCCAGAGAATTGCAGTAGTCTTCTACTGTTTTCCCTATACATACCTTGCAATTCTTTAACTGCATATATATGGCCTCTGATTTAATAAGGATTTCTTCAATGTCGAGTTTCATAGAGAGTTCATTTATGTGCTGTTTAAAGCAAAAGAAAGCAAAAGATTTTCACAATATTACACAAGAATCCTTACAAACATAATAAGAGTAAGAATAAATCCAAGATTATTTTCCAATGATAAATTGTTTTATTTTGATTATTACTTGAACACCATATAAGTCCCTGGAGAATGGAAAGAACGAGAGCATGCCCAAGAAGTCTTTTATTCAAACAGGTACATATGGTTTATATTTAGCACAAATGTTTGTCCTAGTGTATAGTATATATTTTTTACCATTCTTTATATAAAACACTTGAACATAATAATAAAGAATGTAATAATAACAACAACTAGACAATTCCTGAAGAAATTCCAAAGCATGGGCACGATGGCACAACAATTTTAGACTAAAAGCGTCTGGTTTCTAACTCATATGGTTACAAACATACAATTCTGCCTACTCCCTTTAATATCAAGGCTTGTGATTCACACGATTTTTAACAACAAAAAAAAAGTTTTTCAAGCCTTTCGATATGCTGATCGGACCAAAGCAAGTGAGCTAGGAGTCAGGGGAGCAAACTGGTTAGGCACAGGGATCAAACAGATCCTCACAATTCAAAAGCGGTGCCATTTTTCCTTGGGGGTGGTAAGGTATTAACCAATCAGTCAAATTCCTTAGGAAAGTTATAGCAAGTCATTCCCAGTGGGAAGGAGGGTACGGCCTGCATCATTTGCCAACGTTTACTCGCTTTGAAAATAACAGTAAGGGTGTCTACTACTACTATTACTTCATCTAATAACAACATTTTAAACAACTTTGTAAATTCCACAGGGCTGTGGTATGAATAAAAAAAAGCTTAGAGCACCTTTACATTAGAACTAATATTTTCAGTAAATCATTTAATGTTTCTGTACATACAAAACATTTTCAAGTGTTTACGAGCTTACCTTAAGAATTTCATTAAATCCATAATGTCTGTCCATTATTTTCTGTTTTTCTGAATCCAAAATAGCACAGCATACCAAAAGGTGGAAATTCTGGCAAGGCAGCCCCGTCCACATCACCTGACAAAGAAAGAACGATTCACTATCAGAAAAAAAACATTGAACATAATGTATATTAAAAAAAGACCCACATAATTGTACAAGGTTACACATAAGTTATTTTTAAATGTTTGGGTCAATATAGCAGACCTCCCAGAGGCGAAGCACATCCTGAAAGTAGAGCTCCCTTTTAAAGCGGATCAGCAACCACCGAAAACAGAAATACAGGTACCCAGAATCCTGAGCCTCTGTCGAAATAAAGAAATAAAAATAAAAAACTTTGAATATACTCACTGTTTACTTAGTTAGGAACACCTCTATATTTAAGCAGTTATTGTATCACCCAATCTTGTAGCTTCACAATGCAAGGAGGAAAATATTCAGATACAGATCGAGAGCTTTAGTATATATTCTCATCAAAAACTAGAATTTTTTTTTTTTTTTGTGACTTTAACCATTGTAAAGCACGGTTGATGTGCATCATCTGTATTTTTTCTTGCTGTGGTGTTCTTAACAGATTGGACAAAGAGTATGTCTCTACAAATGCATATTGATTAGGCCTCTGCAATTATATGTTCTAAGGCAGGATATGATAAAATATGCTTTTTACCAACGCATGTACAGTAGCAAATCAAACATGTCAGATTTATGTCATTTACCTAGGTAGTTCCAGAAGGCTAAGTCTAGAAGTCGTAGCAATGTGCTAAGCTGAATTAGTTGAGTCTTCATCCCCTGCATCTGCTCCTCAAAGTTCTCGTGCTGAACACAAAAACACAGATGGCACTTTACTCATCTCCCTGCATGACCATGTTAGTTTCAATGCTCATTCGTATACGTTTAATTCATATACAGGAATTAAATACCTTAAGCCATGAGCATAAAAATGCATACATTATATATATATATATTTATATATATATATTTTTTTTTTGTATCTCTTCATATCATTTCATATCACATATATATATGATATGAAGAGATACAAAAATGTGATATCTTGACTTAAATGTACCATCTGATCCATGAAGGAGACAAAGCACCAGAAGGCATCCACTTCATTCTCCATAACAAAGAGGATGGGTGAGAGCAGATCACTCATGCCTTGTACATAGCCTGCAGCAGAGCATATCAAACTAGATTACAAGAATGCACAGGAGGATACTGTTAATCTTAATTAAGTACAATTTCCAGGTTACATTAAAAAAACATTTAGTGATAAAGTGAATAATTATACAGAATAAGTTTCCCCCAACAAAAACAAAAAAGGTGAAATATACAATGCAATCTGTTTTCAGCAATATCCACTCAAGTTTTTAATTCTCTATTCCCCCACCACTTACCCAAATCAAAGTCATACATGCAGTATGTCATAAGAATGTCATGCAGCAAGATTAGCCCAGGGTTGTCCAGGCCCTCATAGAATTTATTGTTGCGGTCAGTCCTGTTTACATCTTTCTCTACAGTTAGAAAGAAAAGATAAAGCATATTGTAGTATTGCCTTTCCTGTACAATAAGTTACTAGAAGATTTCTTCGTATAGCATAAACATAAAACAGTATCCATTGAACACATACCAATAAGGCTTTTATAATCCCGTAACCTGGAGTTTCTCTTCTCCTGCTCCTCGCTCACCGATTTCCACTGAAGCTTCATTCTGAAGTACTCATCCCTTCAGGCCACAGAAACAAGGGAAAAAAACAAGCTACATTAATTATAACCTGTGCCTAAACCATTTCAAAAATGAGATACAGTGGAACCTTGGATTACGAGCATAATTTGTTCCAGAAGCAGGCTTCAACTCCAAAACACTCATGAAAAAATTCAATTTGGTTTACAAGAACAAATTTAAACTCAAATTATGCGTTCCACAGCCCCAAAAAATAAATACATAAAAATAATTAACACAAAATATAAAGTGAAAAATAAAACAAAGTAACCTGAACTTACCTTTCAAAAAAAGAGTAAAAATAAATCCCGACAGATATGTGTTTCTGTTTGTGTGAGCAGGCACTGTGTGTGTGTGTGTGTGTGTGTGTGTGTGTGTGTGTGTGTGTGTGTGTGTGTGTGTGTGTGTGAGAATCTAAAGTAAGCTCCCCTCTCCCCCTTCTCATCTTACACAGTTACCCTTCCTCCACTCTTTTCGCACCCGCGCGTGCACACAATGAAAACACTGTTTTATTGGAAAAATAAACGAGAAATCTATCTAATGACACTCGATTGAGCGACACACTAATGGAATCACTGCTGTAAAGTAAAAATAAAAAAAATGTACCTGCACTTTACCTTTGTAAAGAATCACGACAGAGCAGTGTTTCTGTGTAAAGCCGAGAGAAAGCGTGTGTCTGTGTGTGTGTCTGTGAAGCCGAAAGTAGGAGGGGTCTGTGTGTCAGTGTGGCACGGTGTCCAATGATGCGTTCGCACACAGATACATGGAGCAGGCTGAGTCTTGAGCAGATAGAGAAAATGGATTTTTAACCTTTCTAATGAGACTTGCTTTTGCTTTGCATGCTCGCTGTACATACACGCATACAGACACAAAATGAAATATGTTTTACACACACGTGGTCACAGTGTTATAGTAAACAGTACACGTGTGCACGGATGTTGATTATACCAGTAAGAGACGCGATCCAGCAGGGGAGACGATTACCCACAATTTCGCAGTGCAAGAGAAAAAAATGTTGCCTCAGTTGTGATCACGTGACGCTTAGCGTTAAAACAAGGAGCGCATGCGTGATACATGATACTCGGTACTTGTAAACCAAGACTTGCTCCTTTTTCAAGTCAAAATTGATTAAAAATCTTTGCTTGTCTTGCGAAATGCTTTCAAACCGTGTTTCTCGCAATCTGAGGTTTCACTGTACTTACGTTTTCTTTTTCTGCAGATTTTTCCTTTCTTCATGTGTACTGTCCCAGGGATAGTAACAAAGCAGAAACCTCCAAGCTTCTTTTCTCACAGCATGGCACAGGCCCTTAAGCACACAGTCAAACAAATAATTAATAAAATAACCCTAATCGAATTGATCAGTTAATCAATAATCCAAGCAATTAATCCTTAAGATCTTACATTTGAATATTACATTTTTAATCAGATATTCCAGACCAATAAATAAGAACACAAACATTAAATTATATTCTAAAGGTGAAAGGGTAATTATTAACTGAAAAAAAAAACAAAAAAAAAAAACAATATTTCATTGTGCCTATCACTTCTAAGGGCTTTTTATCAATCCAGTGGAAATATATTAAGGTCCAATTAAAACAAAATTAACAGTAGGGATTTTAGTTTTATATTTTAAATAAATATAAAACATTTAACATTTACCCCTTTGAAAATAAGGTGCTTTAAAAGAGGCACATTGGACATTCTTCCCTCTGAATCCTGGTACTTTGCCCAGTCCTCCATCATTACTGGACCTCTCCTCTGCACTTCTGGCCTTGTGCCCAAGTCAACCTGCAATAAAAGTGTACAAACAAACACACACAGTCAGCATAACTCACTGTTTGAACTGTATTAAAGCGAGGGTGAAGAAATTTCTAGCCTGGACAACTGGAAAAAGTAAATTACATGTCCGAGCTAAGTTTTTCATTGTTTGTTTCCAAATAAATTTTAATAATAAAATAAATTATATATCATGTTAGAACACCATATATCTCAGTCAAAATGGAGGCAAAGATCTGCTTTTGTTGGTGGCACTAACAATATGCTCATTTACAGGTTCTATTTTTAACAAACTATAAAAGCTTTGTCTGCATATGGCAGTATGTACAACATGCTCCTATGTTAATTAAAGTAGCCTTTATTTGTCCCACAAGCCTCATCTGACCGAGTAATAGAGTTGTGAATCATAGGTAGACAGCGAATTCCATTAAATTCGATTTTTGAGCAATGTGATTTTCAGTTCAAGTCGATTCAAAAGCATGAATGTTTGTTGTCAGATTTTTCTCAAGCAGCTGAGTTTCTTAAAGGATTTTAAATATTAAAAGTATCTACGAAACATAAAATTTCTGTGTTTATGATGTCATTGACATTTAACTAGTATTTTACCAAACGGGAAACTGACCATTAATACTAACTTTATGTTCATCTGATCACTGATCAAGTCATTTACATTATACAAAATGTTCATACACAAGATAGACTATAGGGTTTTTCCATATAGTGGTCTAACAATGCGGGTCTTGCGAGGGGCAGAACTGCGCAAGAATACTCTGCACTGTTTAGAACAGGCAAGGGCGCGGCCAATCGGATGCGGGGTTGCTAGGCACTGCCGCTGCAAGGCAATGACCCTATTTAAGGGTCCTTATACCTGCGCACTTTGTGCGATCATTTAGTTAGCACTGGTAAGGTATAAGGGCCCCAGATAACCCAAGACAAGACAAGACAAGGAAAAGAAAAGTCCCAGTCCGCATCTTCACAGCAAGCCGGCGTGATGGAGAGAGCGACATGCATCACTTCAGTGTTAAAGCACATAGTGACACATATATCATCTCAGGGCATTTGCCCTTGCCAAGGATTTAAGTTTATTTTGTGTATTTTTTATTTCAGTTTTCTTTTGTTTCCTTTAGTTCCTAGTTAATAATCCCACGCTATCTCCAAATGTGACAGCACAATCACAATGTGATCGGGATCACAATGCAAATGTTCATGTGGTGAAGACATGTCAAACAAAAACCTGAATGATTTACCTGCAAAATTAACTATTTTTGTTTAGATTGTTGAATATCGGCAAGGACGTATTATATGGCAGGAGCAACTCATGCACAGGTACTTACTCTGGTAATAACCTCAAAGCCAGGCTCCTCCTGCTGGTTGATCTCCAGCCCAGGTATCAGTTCACCCAGAATGTCTGCCACTTCCTCAGCAGGGCGCTGATGGTATTCGGTCTCACGTGGCCGAATAGCATCAAAGATATAGTTTGTGACTTTAGAGAAACCACCAAAAGTTGTTGTGTAGGGATCCTTTTTGAATTTCTGTTGACAAATGTGAGTTTGATCAGCGTGTTGACAGCTTTGTGTGTGCCAGTACACAGTACAACAGCATCAGTATGGTTTCTCCTAATAAAATTTCCCATACCTGAACAAGCCCATAATTAGAGTCATCAAGAAGATTCTCAAAGGACTGTGAAATTGCTTTGTTATATGTAGCAACTACCAGTAGGTTTTTGTCATCAGGACTCCTTTAAAGACAAAAAAGGACTTTTATTAATGCCTTCAAACTCTTTACAAACTATAGTCTATAAAAATAATAATAACAATAACAACAACAAAAATGGTATTAAAATCTATCTACAACAATTAGCCAAATGACATCACAGGTTATGACCCTCTCGCTTATGACTGGTATGAAAAGCAAAGGCAACGAAGCCGAGCCCAAATTTCATTATGAGAGCAAAGATAAGAACTTTAATAACATTTATCTGTTTCTCAGCAGCACTGCCTTGAACATGCTCGCATCTTGGCATCTTATTTATTCTGCTGTGGTTTTTAAGACAGGGTAGGAAAAGAGCACATCTACTTCTATCATGAAGCCTTGAAAACTAAATGTACAGCTGCAGTCCCATTTGGGATCAGCCAATCCCATGCCCTTTCATTCTCAACGCAAGGCACATGCCATTTAACATGGTCTCTGAGAGGATCTAAATTTTCCCAGCAAATGTCCCCACATTACCATATAAATAGTGCTGGATTCAGTTCTTTACTGCTTTAGAGAGCTAATCTTTAAAGGGAAATAAACAGAGAGGAAAATCATTTTCGATTCAAAAGGGGAAGCTTTAAGTGACAAACAGTGAATTGTGGAAGGCCGTTGACGGATAACCATGACTAAACACAAAGTGAAAATCATAGAACTAAGACAGTAATGGAAAATTTAAATTATGATGTTTAATTTACCAGGTCTGAGCAGTCTCTAAATTTAAGTATATTAGTGTAGCATGCTGAACATCAAAAATAAGAGTTGCACTGCACTCTGCTGGACAAATCTTAAAATAACTAAATTGCTCAAAACGGAACACAAGAAAAAAATTTCAAATGCGCGCACACACACACCATAACATACATAACATCTATTCATGTACACAAGTTTACTATCAAGAATTCATGATGCCACTTTCCATAATTACTTACTCGCTTAGATGCACTGATTTCCTCAAACCATCCAGGAACCTTTGGCTGCCTCCTTGATGGAAATGAATGGCAGGCAATGTTGTGTCATCTCTCAAACGGAAAATTAGGTATGACCAGCCTTCATTTTTAACTGAGACAGTTCTGAGTTCACCAACATTAAAGGAAAAGGCCCACTTGTTGCGCTCATGAAAGTGGTTTAAACCCCCTAAAAGAAATGAGATGAATCCTGTTTACAATGCAACTATTTTAAATGTTAAGTTTTCATAGTAAATACTTATCATTATTGGTTGTAATGTTTAAATATGTGTTGATACATCAAGATCATCATGCAAAGATACTGTTATCAGAAATACTGCTATCCAATGGATATTAAAGGTTCCTCATTGTGGCTGTTTAAATTTTTTTATCTGGGAATTAGTTGCACACCAGGTAGAACCGAGCTCAGCTGGTAGCTTTTAAAACACAGGTTCGGAAGGCTTGTCAGTGCTTGCATTTGCAATTTGCAGAGGGCTCTAAATATTACAACACTACTAAACCTTCAAAGTTAAAAGTAATACTATTCCCAATATTTTCAATGTTCTAAACGAAGGAAAATGTAACCCGGTGCTGGTGTGTAAACATTTTCTTATTACAGATGAATAAAATCTTCCTTAGAGTCTGTAACACTGCTACAAAGAGGGCAGTATGAGTAGAGACAATTCACTCTTTAAAATAGGAGTGGAGGAGCTCAGAACGTTCAACAAGCCAGCTATATTACGTAATTCTTTCCCTTCACTAGAAAGAGCCAGAAGCAAATAGTCTTTGGAATATTGTGTCCTTGCTAATTTCAGCTGATTGACTTTTTTTTTTTTTACCAGGCAAATATTATTTGCATTCTGCCTGAGCACTCTGCTGAAAAAGGAACATGGTTAGGCATAGCAGGATTTTCCTGACACACAACACTACAGATTCACACAATGCACTGTTGACATTTTGTTGGTGTTTTTATAACCATCTCTTAGCTACTCTTGACCCCTGTTGGAATCACATCAGAGATACTGTATGTGCTTATGCAACTACTGTACACAGTACAAATCAGCATTAAGAGCAATGCAGTGGGAATCCATTCAAGATTCAAACTGCTGATAGTGTGTGTTTATATCCATGTCAGACCTTAAAGAAGGATATAGAAACACCTTACCTTCTCCATTGGTATGGACCTTTTTCTTAAAGGAGACTGTGTTAACCATGTCCCACTCGGTCTCATAACTTAGCTGCTGGTCCAAAGGACAGTGAGGCCTTTGTGTCCATTCCACTACTGAGCTGGAGTCCTTCACATTTCAAAAGATATACAAACGAACACGATTCAACAACTAATACAACTGCTTAACTTTAAATTAAACAATATCTGGTCAAACCTTTGTGGATAATAGACCACACTAGTAAGTGCTTTTTACCAACTCCCCCTTTGCTGTTTTCATAATGTCTGCACTGAAAGACATTCCATCATATTTTAGAACATGGATGTTTGTTCATTTAGCCACAAGAGCAATATTGACTTTGAGCACTGATGTTGGGAGATCAGGTCAGGTGTATAGCGTAAGAAGGCACAAACTATACAACTCTGGACTAACAGTTTTGGTAAGAGTGTGATGGTCAGGAGTCCACAAATTTTTGGCCATCTAGTGTATGCATAGCTGGAACACATTTGGACCTACAAACAAGTGACAAACAGAAATAAAACACAAAATAGAAATACAGGGTGTCCCAACAGTTTCCAAACAGACTTTTAGAAGAATGTACCTTCCTATATAAAGCATCCTCTACATAAGTGTCACTTTTTGTATACATGCACGGAGTTGTCTCTCCCACTGATAATAAATTTGTTTTAAACATGTTCTGTTAAATGATCTTTGAGCTGTGTTCTTTACTGGCACAACGTGGCAAGGAAAATTATTTCGATATGTTCTTCCTTATTCAAAAACATTGTTAATATCTATCTGGAATATGTATATGTATCTTAACGTTGCGCAAATCCGTACGCTTGCCAATTTATTATTTTTAATTTTTTTAGCTTTCAACCTGATAACTTCAGGAACTCGATGTGGTTAAGGTGTTGGATTATGGACCAGAAGGTCCAATGCTGCATCCTTGAGCAAGGTCCTACGTCCCCAAGTGCTGAGATACAAATTGGGGTCAAGCTGGCAACCCGACCATATAAATAACTGCCAGAGAAACATTGGCTGTATATCCGTCGCCCGATGTGCTGGGTAGCACATAGATGGAACCATCCATGCTCTGTTACAAGGGTCAAATTGTGATGGGTTATGTGATGGATCAGGGCAGCTCCAAAACTCTTGTTGTGGGATGTTCTTAGTCTGCAGTGGACCTAGCAAAAGTGGTCCAAGAAATGAAAACTGATCAACCAATGGTTATAGTCAGCCAAGTCTCACTGAGGCATGTGGGGAGGAGGCTGACCCATGCAGTCCAATCTAATAGAAGCTCAAATTGCTGAAAAGGTTAATGCTGACTCCATTAAAAATGTGTTAGAACAACCAGTGCAATATATTAGGCATCTAATATAGGGTATGGCTAATCAATGTATATACACGTATACACACATATGTAAACATATACATGTGTGTATGTATCTATGTATGTATACATGTATTGAGATGTATCTCAAAAAGGATTCAAGAATAAGGTACAAAAATGGCACAAACCGATTATGACGGAGACTATGTTGACTACTACTTTTATATAGAGAAAAACTTACTATGACGTAATAATGAAACATTATGGAAGATGTTTTTAAAAAAAGATTTTATTATTATTTATTATTTTATTATTTTTCCATAAATGTGGAGACTTTTGAGCCACCCTGTAGTTTAGGCAGATTACAAATTCCAGAAATTTACTGGAGGGATGAAGACCAGAAAATATACTCTCAGTTGATGTTTTAATAAGGGTGGAAAAGAGTGCTGTCCATCATCTCCTAACTTTTGAACTGGCTTGAAATCTGATAAAGGCCAGGGCTATGGCATACAATTTACATAATTTCTACACTTATCAATCCATTCAGAAAGTCCTTGTGCCCTACAAATAGGGTGGAGTCATCCCAATCAAGAGCACTATTATCAGGGGAAAAAATCATTTTATATATATATATATATATATATATATATATATATATATTATTATTATTATTTTTAATAAATATATATACAAAAAAAGGGGGGAAAAACTTAATCCTGGTTTGAGGAGCGTTTAATTCAAACCGGGACCAAGTGTTCCCCTTAATTTTTAAGTATATATATATATATATATATATATATATATATATATATATACACACACACACTATATATATATATATATATATATATATATATATTAAAAGGTGTAAAATGTGAAGAACTTAGGATTGCTTTGCAATGATCATTCCCTCCAAGGCGACAAGCAGAGTTAATCCATGTCTCCACCATATTACCAAGCCACCAGTTTGTTTCTTTCATTTGTAATTTGTCTGTAATGTAGTACAATAAATAAATTTTAAAAAAGCAAACCTTGCAGGCACAAAGCATATTTGAAAGAGCCTCTGTATCCTCCGAAGGCTTATATTCCACAAAGCTTTCACCATCCTAAAAAGCAAAATGTAAGTATATTATATATAAGTAAGTATATTTATTCTTTCTGGCTGTTCATGAAGCACTTATTTCTTTTTCAATTTTAAATGTACAGCCTCTGAAATCAATATGTGGCATTTGACATGACTCTCATCATTTAAGTGTTGTTATACAACAGCTAGTACCGACCAAGTAATCTAATTGGAGGAGAGCATTCCACAATAATGATAATGATGATAATGATGGCAAGAACATTGGGGCATTTAACTATATCCATCAGTTTATGTACCAGGTGTTACAATTGATTAATTACACTAAATTTCAGTCACGAACATGGGTGAAAGTAGGTCAGTACTGTGTGCCATACTGAGGAGAGTCCAGCTCCCTGCTTAAATGCAATATTCAAAACCAGTCAGAGTAGCACTTTCAGCAAAAAAACATCTGACAAGGTTATGTCATTTTAAAAAAACTAAACCATTTGACTCCTTTAATAACTCTTTTTAAATCTTTCCGAATATCAGTGTTCTTTTATTTACAGCTACAAAGCTAACTAGCTTCTAACACAAGGTTGAATTCACTAACTGTACAGCTGTGCTATATCCGGCTGTAGAGCACTTCCTCTCGTGTGATATTTCTTAATTACAAAGAAGCAATAACTGTTTAAACAGAATTAATTAAGCTTCTTATGATTAAGAAAGGGTGTTCATACCTTATCAACAATCCGGAGAAATCCTGATATTAGTGAATCCTGATCCTCTGATTCTTCTGTGTTTAAATGGATAAAAACCCCTTCATGTTCAAATATTACCTGCAAACATCAACAGACAAGATAACAATATGACAGTGTTCCTTTGTTCTTTATTCATGTTGTACTGCAACATTCCATCTAAATGCCTATAGATTTAAAACTTAATGTTTGCAGAGACACCCATGGGTAAACAGCAAATTGCTCCTTTTAGTTGAGTGTAAAAAGTGCAGTAGATATTTATACAGATCTGTGCTGATTTGGTGATCAATGACTATTAGTTCACAGTAGAAATAATGCATGTGCATGTTCTGCATTAACTATACACTTACTTTAACTCCTTTATAAGAAAATCTTTTTGACAGCACATAATAAAAAGTGACCTGCTATCATTCAACCAGGACAGAAAAAGACATTAAATTGTAAATCAGCAAAATCGTGTCAACATGTTTGAGCACATTTCTGAACAAGTGTAAGCCATCTGGGTGTTAAGAGAGCTGATCTGTCAAAGAGTTGCGAAACTTCTGGCCCTTGCACCAAGCAGCCAGATGCTACTGCTAGCAAACTTATAACTACTTAACAAGTCTGAACTGTATTTAAGAAGTTGTCAGTTAATTAACTAACATTTAATGGGAATAAAAATAAACACATCGGATTTTAGGCAAGTTTTTCCGCTAGCTTGCTAACTTGCTGACGTTACAACTCAGAAATCACGCTAACTGGCTAACTTAGTTAGCTAGTTAACCTTTTAAACCGGGAAGTATTTTTACAGTAAGCCTTATCAAGCTGTGTATAATTTGACGGGATCATTATCGCAGTGATCACCTGCGGCACTTGTATAAAGCTAATACTGCTAATGTAGTTTTATGGACACATGACCGATGTGCCTTCGTGGCATTCCTGGCAGAGCAGCTAGCTAAATTTGCTAAACAACTGTAACTCTATGAGGCGCCAGAGCTAACTGGCTAACAACTATAAGCTAAAAACAGTGGTCGGTCAGAGCACTGTATTAACTTTTCCTTTTTAGCAAATGTTCGAGCGGCATCACCGAGACCGAGCCAAAAGCCCAGCAGCGTGCCCTGACAAAACGTATACAGTTTACTGTATTTATTGGAGGGCTGACATTAAAAAGTCCAGTGTTTTCATTACCTTGGGAGGAGTTGTGGCCGCCATGTCTGCTGCTATCTCTTCTCGACGTCGCACAGCTCACGTGCCTGTCAGCTTTCCACAACAACACTGACAAGTCATCTTCCGCGTCTTCCTCACTGCGCATGCGCATAAACACAACCGCAACCGGAAATCATTACTTAATCAAGTCTGATTCTTAAAGCAAATTAAATATTATCGATTTTAAAAAGAATACATTTTAGGATTTAAAGTACGTCTATAAACATGCACTAAAGTGGTTTTACGTGTTATTTTACGTACATTTGGTATAACCCCTATACGTTAACAACAACAACCATAATAATAATAATATTTGAATTAGAATTTGAATAATAATAATAATAATAATAAATGTCCTTTGTTAATTTTATTCACGATTTGGTTACTGATTTTATTATTTGAAAATGAACTCATATACGCTGCCTATTTACATGAATATATACAGTATATAATACTGAATCAGCCAAAAAATGTTTTCACACTTCAGGTAACAAAAAACTAATATATATTAATACTAAATATGTCATATATTAATATACTGTGAAACCTTGGATTGCAAGTAACTTGGTCTGAGAGCATTTTGCAAGACGAACAAAATTCAAAATACATTTCATTTTGATAAACGAACAAGGTCTTTACATCTAAGTAGTATGCATGCGCTTTGTCTGCCAAGCGTCACGTGAACTGAGCCAATAGGTTTCTCGTTCGTAATCACGTAATCGTGTGTACTGTTTACTATAACATTGTGACCACATGTGTCTGCACACGCATAAAGCAGAAACAAGTGTGTGTATGCACAAGTGTCATTAGAGACGATTCTTTTAAAAGAAGTTTCCCGACAGAAAAGTGTTTCCCTCCTCTTCTCCTTTTTCATCTTACTTCAGCTTTACACACAAACACGCGCATGCGCAAACATAGTTATTTTATATGAATATTTTTGTGTTGTGGAATAAATTATCAGAGTTTCCATTAATCCTTATGAAAGCATGGTTCTGGAACGAATTATGCTTTCTATCCAAGGTATAACTGTATTATATTATTGATATTGTATAAATATAATATACATCATACTATCTCACTTTTCCTGAAGTGTGTATACAGTTTTTGGCTGACTCTATAAACAGCACATCCATTCATCAAGCCTTTGTGGTAACCATTGTATTCATTACAATTTTACAACCATGGTAGGAACTCCGGTGAACATTCACACACATTTACCCACATGGACAATTTGTGAACACGGTTGTTGTTTATAGACAATGGGAGGAAACCCAGGCCACAGTGTTAAGTCACTAAGTCACAATGCCGCCATACGCGTTCATATTTATATATATTAAACCTAATTAGTATATATATATTAGTTACCCCAGATATTGTATTATATTTATTCATTTATCTTCTATACAGCTTGTACAGGTTTTTGGCGGGCCTGGAGCCTATACCAGGAGACTTGGAGACCAGGAGACCCGGACAGTCTGCCAATCAATCACAGGACACACAGCAGCCAATCAACCTATATTTGCATATCTTCGGACTGTGAAAGGAAACCAAGGTACCCAGAGAAAACCCATCAAGGGAGAACAAGCAAACTGCAGGATGAACCGCAGGAAGCAAAACTACTCATTTTAGAGGGAACTGTAAACAGTGTAAGGAACAAGTGAACAATGGGTCTTCACTTCTCTGGAAGTGGATATGAGACCGGAAATCTCCCATCAGTCATTGTGCCTAGCTGGGGCACGAAAAAAAAATAGAGTTTGAAAAGGGCAACATATATAGAGGACAACATAATATTACTATGATGCAATAATTCCACATTTAATTTAATCAAAATGTCTTTGCTATTACATAGGCTAGTAAGCTGTACAAAAACGGTTGTTAAAAAAATAATTTATATATAATATAATAATATATTTACGAGTTATAAACATTTTAATAGTGTGTGTTTTTATAATGGTATATTTATTTTGTGTCCGTAGAGAGAAATTTCCACAGTAGCAAGAACAGGTGTCTAAGGTGCTTATGTTACCAGGGTAACGCACGGAGAAAAGTGAAGTGACGTCTGCGCTGGTGACGTTGCAGGGTGTTTCGAACGGTGGAATTTTGTCGAGGGAAGTTCCCCAATCGACATTCCTTGTACAGGGGGTAGCTAGCACACTTTGAAGTACACTATAGAATGGGACGCAGTCGCATTCCACTGACTGCTAGTTTTTCACTGATGCCCTCTCCTGGTGAAAATTGTTTACTGTTGGCTTTTATTTTGAAAGTACACGAAGACACGCGGAAGAAAAGGTCCGAGCAAACTCTCGAGCTGGCGGGAAATCTGAGCGAGAAGAACAGTTTACACTGACAACATTCACTCCGCGTGGTTCACTTGAGCTTTGTGGAGGGATTGTTGGGACTTTTCGGCTCCTTAATAAACCGGAAGGGACTTACCAAGGAAGATAATCTTCAGTCATTATTTGGACTGATGTGTTTATGAGTTTAAATCCAGCTGTTTGGACTGCACGTCACGCACACACACACAGGGGCAGAACCGTAGTGTGTTATAGTTCCTGTCGTGATCCAATAAAGTAGTTTTAACATGGTTCAAATAGTCATCTCAAGGTATGTCCTAAACAAGTTTTAAACGGTTGGTAAAGAATATATGGATGTACAATACAAAATGAAGAAGAGACAATTGTTTAAATACACCAAGTAAAGTTAAATAGTGTTAGGATTGGCAGATGTGACATGGTGTTAAATTGAATAGATACTGTAGATAGATAACTGATAAATTAGAATGTCACACAGAGCCTACATTATATCAGATTAAGAGTTTGACCTTCTACTTTCATGTCATTCTTTGCCTTATTGTGCTTGTTTTTGTTGTTGTGGTAAATAAATTATAAAATGCACAGATGTTTAGTAGCGCTGTGGCCTTGCACATCCTGAGTCGAGGGTTCAATTCCCACATCGACGTGTGTGCATGGAGTTTGCATTTTCTCCCTGTGCTTGGTGGGATTCCTCAGGGTTCTCCTGTTTCCTCCCACAGTCCAAAAACATGCAGATTAGCTTAATTGGTGTTCTCAAATTACCTGTAGTGTGTGTGTGTGTGTGTGTGTGTGTGTGTGTGTGTGTGTATGTGTGCATCCCGTCCATCCCGTCCAAGATATACTCCGCCTTGAGCCCAAAGTACCCTGGAATAGGCTCCAGGCCTCCCCACAACCCAGTACAGGATAAGCAATATAGAAAATGAATAAAAGTTTTCCATTGTGAAAGTAGGCAGGATGTAATCTGCACTCGCTGTCCTGTGTGTGTTTTATAAGCCATTATTCATGTGTGTTTCAGTAAAAGCGGTGAGACCCCTGGTGAGTGGCTGCTTGTGGAGTTACAGGGAGAGATGGTGTCACGACATAACACTGGATTGGCTGGAAACCTTATGGGTGACCTGCACTACACCAAAGAGGTAAACACTACATATATTTGTCCATTAATAGTAATAATTTTTATATACAGTACCAAACTCCAGTCACTGGACGCAGTGGCAGTCCCAAGCCCGGATAAAATGGGAGGGTTGCATCAGGAAGGGCATCTGGTGTAACCTCTGTGCCAAAATTGTGTGTGGATCGAATAGTCCACTGTGGCAATCCCTCGACAGGATGAGCCAGAAGACTAAGTCAAGCTTCATATAAAAAAAAAAAAATTGTTGTTAAATTTGCTTCTAACTTACAAGCAACGTACATTCGCGTTTAATGCAGTCTGAGACAAAACACATTTTAAGTCTAGTGGAACTAAACCTCTGTTTTCCCCTTTTTAATTAGATGCTTAAACCAAAGCAACTTACATTCAATTTGATGTAATGAGTATTCTAACGCGTTAGGTCCACCATTTAAGTATTCAGTTATTTAGTTATATTTTCAATAATTAATCCGTTATTCAGACAATTTATGTAATCCGTGAGCCAGACAGCAGTGATTTTCATTAGTGTGTGTGTGTGTGTGTGTGTGTGTGTGTAAAAGTCATCCTACAAGCCCCGCCCCTCCGTCATTCCTGCTGTTATACCCCTATCTCACCTATGCGGTTTGACTATGCGAGAACCGACACGCGGAAAAATGGGAACCTCATCACAGCACCAAAACTCAGGGTGAATAATGATGAACCGTACTTACGGCCAACGCGTGAAACCGCATAGGTAAAATAGGGGTATTAGTAGTTAACAGATTATGGGTCAAACTTTGCTGAGTGATGATGGTAGAATAATTATAAAGGTCTTGACTAAAACAACATGCATGAGTAATCACAAAGGAGTTTTTATTTTCTGCAATGGAAAAGTACTCGAACCAGTTATTTTAATCAGAAAATAATGCTGAAATCTAACTGATTACTTTTTAATGACAGGAATTTTGTAATGTAAATAGTTACTTTAAAAAGTAACGTCCCCCAACACTGCATTCAAGTGTTAAAATTATTTAAAGTATATTCCAGGTTGTTGCTTGTAAACGAAAACTGCTTTAACTTTTAGAATTACAAAATTTATACTGTAGGTGTTTTAGAAAAAGTGTAACTACAAGACAAAAGTATTTATTGTGTGCTTTTCAGGCCAAAGCAAACTAAAAAAGCAAAGTGTAATTTTATGCCTGAATAACAACACAAGAAGACACTATAAAATCAAGATAAATTTAAAGTAAAAGCTACTGTACGGGGCCATTCACATGTTGTATCTAAAAAAAAAAAAAAAAAAAAAGGGAAAAAATGCTTTTTCCTTCTTTCCCAACGGCATGGCATCTGCTGTTGCTAAGCAACCATGAGCAGCATGCTCCATGATAATGAGGAAGTTGCAGGATTTAAATGGATTTCCAGCATTGAACATTTATTTGTGGACAATCAGTCAAGCATGAAGAACACAAAGAATCTCACCAGTTGATCCCTGTCGCTCTCTATCGTATGAGCACTTGTCGCATGTGTCTATTTAAAATAACACATTTTACTCAATGACAGTCAAAATACATAGCAGTCTAATCTAATAAATCGCACTGTCTGACTTTAATTAGCTGTCCAAATCCTGGCCATAAAGGTGTGGTCGCTAGTCAGAGACCATCTAACATTTTCTTTGCACATTTAGATTGTGATATCCCCACTGCAGAAGATGCCAACATATTGCGTTTCTCGAGTTGTGCCGCTAAAACCTGTGTGGCTTTAGATTAATCTGCTCTTAGGAAAAGTGGCTGTTTAAATACAGTCTGAGGAGGGTTGTATGCTGTTTTTGTGTCAGCATCCATACTAACGTTTTTGCTCATTAATTGAGCGCACAGAGACTCTCCAAACCCTGACATCTAACTGGACGGGTTGCACTGAACTACCTGACAAAAGATTCAGATTTAAGAAACACCAGCTCACTGTTTTGCAAACGCGTGTCCACGTGTGACAAGTGTTTATAAAATCTTTATCTCTTTGTTTGTATGCATTAGTGTTTGTGCCATGCACCTGGGCGGAGGTTTGAGTGTGTCTCAGGCGCTCCTTGCCGTCTGTAACACTAGGAAGCGTCGTCTACAGCGAAAATGAGTATGTCAGTCTGACCTCAAAGCAACTGAAATCCCAGTGTAGCGGGCGTCCCTCACCATATAACAGATCAACGTTTATGTCATACTGTGAGGTAATAATGGAACTGGACAATGTGAGGAGCAGCAGTGAGTTGACCGCATACTTTATTCGCAGGTAATGGTGGTAGCATGCGGTTGCTACATAGATGTATGGATGGATGTAAGGAAGTAAAAGGATACCGTTGCTATTTTAAAATATGCATGGATGATGTATTACTGTATTTTCACCAACCATACTTCCCTTCAAACCTTTCACTCTTTCTCCTATTCCCTAAGCCATTCCTAAATTACTTTGCAGTGCAGCGGTGTGCATTATGCAACTGAAAGAGGCCACTGCCATTAGGGGATACTTGGTCTGAACAATTTATATTAGGTGTTGCGTCAAAGTAACATTTCATGCCAGGCTTTCAGGTCCAGTTCTGACATTTACTGCTGTTCTAACCCAGTTTTTTAGCCATTACAATGTGGCTCATGTTAAATTCTTTTAGGTCCTTATGCTTGCCCTTTTCCCTGTTTATAGCACATCAACTTTAATCAAGAGCTGCATCAAGCAATGCAAACAACTAAGGAGATCTAAAGTTACTGGAACTGGGTTAAGAATCCCTCAACATATTATCAAAACCTTGAAGGATAGTAATGGACTGTCAGCTGTGTGAAAAAACACGTGGTTGGAACAAATCATGAACAGAGATGAACTTAACCACTTTTTTTACCACAGTTGTGTAGTAAAAATCAACAGTAAAAACTATAGCTATGTTTAATAGTAAAAGTAAGAGCATTTCAATACACACAATGTAATGAGAATTCACAGGATTGGGATCAAATAGTTGTATAACCATAAGGAAACCACTTGTTAGTGAAACTAATTCAAACAAAAAAGGCTTCAGTTTGCTAAGGAGCATAAAGATTGTACTTTGTATGGAACAAAGTATTGGACCATTGGAAATGGTTCTGTGGTCTGATGAGCCCAGATTAACCGTATTCCAGAGCAGTGGGTGCATCATGATAAAAAGAGTCATCAGGAAGCAGTGTTGTGATCTGGGGATTTAGGCTCAGCAACATTATGTGGCAATAAAGTGAGGTCAGCTGAAAACCTGAATTTACTGAATCACATCAGTCACTGTTACCACATCAATGGAGGTTTTGTGCCCTGATGGCACGGGCGTATTCCATGACTCAAACTGTAAAAGAGTGATTCCGGTAACATGAGAATTGAATAAGCATTTTTTTTTCCTCATGTATATCCCGCCTCTTGACAGGTGTCAATATAAGGAAATAATGGATATTATTAACTTAATCTGTTAGTTTTTTCAATTTTATGGCTGATGTGTGTAAAGTGTAAAACGGCAGGATAGAATGTTTTCGTTAGACATCTAATCAGCTGTTTTGTGGTGAAACAATTAAATTTGTATAGATATATAAAACATTTACACTGTAAGGTATCAATTTTCTGCGTTTGTTTGTGTTAAAGGGAGTACCAGTGCTGATTGTAGGACATCACATCCTTTATGGGAAACAGGTCAAACTGGAGAAACCCTTTGCTGTTCTGATGAAGCACTCTGGCCTCCCGCAGGAAGATGAGGTATCCATGGAAACTGGCCAGGAGAAGCCTACCTCCTACACTGTATCTGCTATTATCAAAAAGAAGCTGATCTTTAAAACGCGTCCTAAACCTATTATTACTAACGTGCCCAAGAAGGTTTAGTGGCTGAAGCCTATAACCTGATGGGCATTCACGGTGTTGCATACTATCTATTTTGAAAAATACCTGGCTTAAAGGGGTGCTCTTAAAATCTTTCCAAATAGGCTTTTGGAATAAAAGACTGTTCTGTGAGGTCTGGATATATGAGAAAAATTAAAAGTGGACTGCTTGCAGTTTTTCCAGGACAAATCCTATTTGGAGGTGTCTGATGTGTTGGTTCATCAGTGCAAAAAATAGAAGTGACGCTGGTACATTTTCTAGGACAAAGAAAGATAAGAGTCAGAGAAAAAGTTTATTTCCATAAAAACAATTTGCAGGTGTTATAAAGGTCTGCAAAAATAAACGTAACGTTGCAATATTGATAGAAAATCTTTTTTTTCTCCATAAACATAAAACAGTTTTACATATTTAACAAATTACACAATATACTGTATGTACTGTAAATGGGTTCAAACAAAATGACTGTGCTCTTATGCATTTACAACCAAAGACGAAAAGGAATTAAAATGATGTTTGTTGTCATTAGTGTTTCTGACGTGAATGTGTCGAGACACCAATGATGGTCTTAAATAGTTAACACTTTTTCTAACCATAAAACAATTTTGTAGTGCTCATTTTACTGGATTCACAAAAATGCCAATGTATATTGATAAAAATACAGCAACACACTGGTTTATATTAGACATTTACAGTAGATATTTAAAATTTAATATTTAAATACATTTTAAATATTTATAATAATTAGTGATATATAATTAATGATCCACATTATTGGTCAGTGTCTGTTCAACAGTGTATCTTTCGTCAGAAATAACATTAAGAATATACATGACGTCATAAGTTAGTTCACTGGGCAAAGGTTAATGTGTTTGCCATGTACTATGCTTTGGTTGCCCTTAAACCTCATTAGCTAGGCATAAAAAAAATAGCAATCAACATAATTTAACTGGAGTACGACAAGTTATCTAGTTATTTGATTGTTTTACCTAGGGATGTCCTGGAGATCACGTTACAAGAGACGATTCTATGGTTGTTGAATAGGACAGGGAAATGCTGGTGAAATCTACATCAGCAGCTCACTAAAATCTACTGCATAGACCACTACATTTAAATTACTAAAAACAGAACGCTGAGATAAAATCTGCTCGTCCTGGGCATACAGGCTAGTGATTTGTCTTTTCTGCTGCATTTTGTTGATAAACCTAATTGTTTCTTCTTATAGTCTTCCCTTAAAGCAGTAATTTGGAAAACTATCCTCAAACGCATATAAAAGTTGTGGCTATTTACATCAATTTTGTTCTACAGGTTTTACAACAAAACATCTTATGTGCATAGAATGCCTCAATATGGGAATTTGTCCAGATGAGAAGCTTTTGTGCTGAAAGCCATTTCATGAATTACGCCATCACACACTACTCAGAAAAACTCCCAGAGATCATTCCTCCTGCCTGATTATGGTGTCAGAGAGGCAGGTGTATATTGTGCTTATGTAATAAATCAGTAACCCCACAAACTGGCACTGGAAGGGACAGTACATGTGATTAAACACTCTACAACACGTTATGTCTGCTGCTTTGGCATTCGTACAGGCTCTAGGCAAAACAGAACTCCAAACCAATGTTTTGAACATATTGTAATTCTACAAGTGCTAATAAACATTTAATTCACAGACTTGCAGGTAAACATAAAAACTTTTGGGTATCTATAATGTTTAGCAGTTTGTTAGTATGAAAAATTACATAGTTAATATGACACTGATATGCAAAAACAAGTATTTTGTCTAATTTTGTATGTCTATAAAGAAATATTTAACAATCTATAAAAGGTATTCTAGTTTAAACATTTTATTACTATTAACATGTAAACAAACAGCAACTTGTTTTATTTTGCACATTTAAGTTTCAAGTTGCATTGTCAAGCTTGATGCATTTCTGCTTAAGGAAAATGTGGCTGGTGAGTTTAGTTGCAATTTGCAGCTTTATCTAAAGTAACAGCAAATGTAAAATAAAAATAAAAAGTGTGTGGTGTAAGATTAATTCTAAGCAAATAAACCTTAAAATATGCTTTGGTTGTTCCCAGTACAGCATAAAAGAATGTTTCCTGAAGAATTCTGCAGTAAATGTTAAGAAATAAGTTTAAACAAAATGAAACAACAGATACTTTTGGTATAGTACAAACCCCAACAGGATACTGATTAGTACTGCATTTACCACTGTTCAATGTAAGGCAAATAATATCAGATTTCATGAAAATCATGACCGCTCATTTTCAGTGTAAGTTTGCAGTGTATAATTATGGGGTTCTTCCCAGGAACGGTACACATTTCACCACAGTGTGTGATTCGTATTTGAGTCCAAGCACCCACACCACTCTATTTGCGTATGGTGGTGTGAGCTCAGCACCATGATTGAACATTTCCTCTGATCTATGTGTTCTATTTAAGATGTAAAAATACTGCACAGCTCAACTGTGCCTTCTTGGAAGGCCAGAAAATGTACCTCAACTGGTGGTTAAAAGCTCCATAGTCTTTCAAATGAAGTCAGTATACATCATTTGTCAATATGACAATGGGCTTAGCACCAGAAAGGTAAAAGACTGATGCAGGCCAGTCCCATAAAGTTAATACAGCATTACTATTAAGGCATTTCAGGCCTCAACATAGGGCAGGTGGTACTGCTCCTCCCTCTTGTTACAGCGCTTAGCCACTATAGCCAAGTAAAGCACCAGAAGTATAAGCCAGTAGCAGGCGTAGAGGATGCCCCCGCTAATAAGCAGGACCTTCTCAGTTTCACTAAATGGTTCCTGTGTCTCACAGTAAATGGTGTAAGCTACTCCACCAAGCAAAAGAAGTGCCCAAACAGTTACAGGTACTGCCCCAATTAAATTCACCACAATCTTCTTCCTCCCAGATGTGCCCCAGCCTGCTTTATTGATAGTCAACAGGGCAAAGATCTTCGCTGGCAAGAGGCTAGACATGTACAGCAGAGAATATAGGGACATAAAAATCATGACCAGACTGCCTCTTAGGAAACAGGCATATGTGGCCTTAACCATTCCCACCAGCTGAACTGTAAGGAGGAATAGCAGGATGTTCCACAGTCGTCCACGGTAGAACAAGTGGATCACTGTAGCCACCAGGAAAAAGGGGAAGAATCCAGTGACCACAGACTCATAGGTCATCCAGAGGCTGTGTTTGTGGAACCATAGAGCATTGTAGAGCCACTCCCGAAAGTACGACTTGCTCCAGCGGGTCTGCTGATTGAGCCAGCGGAGGTAGTGAGTAGGTGTCTCAGTCTGGCATTGTGAACGTGCAGTAAACTTAGTCTTGTAGCCAAAGCTGAGGACTCGATTGGTAAGGTGCCGGTCATCACCAAAGCTACATTTGCTGCCCAGAAAGGTTTGGTGGTACCAGGGCTCCAAGAACTGCTGGAGTAGGGAGTTGCGGTACATGCCCAGAGGCCCACTGATACACTGAACGCAGCCAAAGTACGACTGACAGGCACGCTCCACGTTGAAGGCCATCCAGTATCTGACACTGCTCAGAAAAGATATCCAGGAGTCATATTTGTTCAGGATCTGAAACAAATCAAGAAGGGTTTTTTTTTTATTATTTTTTTTTTAGGAAGATGTCTTGTGGTAGCAGAGAACTAAAAGATAACATCATGAGTTTAAAAAATTGTTACAGGGTGAAATACCTTCCCACAAAGTTCTCTCACCTGTACATCTCCCCCTACTCCGCCCACCTTTGGGTCCTCCTCCAGAACCTTCAACAGCTCAATTGTGCAGGCTGGATCCAGAACTGTGTCTGAATCACATACCTACAGACATATAAAGAGCATTCTTTGACAAAAAATTGAGCTTGACGAAGAAAAATGTGATATTTCCCAAAAGAAAAGCAATAAAGTTAAAAAGGCCTTTAGCCTGCAAAATGATTTGTAGTCACCTAATACATTTTTGCAAAGGATTGCAGAAATAAAGGTTTACTTTAAAGGGAAAGTATAACTAAGGATTAAACTGTCTAATTAGAAATGCCTGTGGCAAATGAGAGTGGCAGATGCAAGGACTTTGCAAGAGCAATGAGAGGTTGTTGACAGCAGACAGGTGTTCTCAGCTGTGCAGGTGACAAGACACCGAAATGACATATACTTTATATAGTGCTTCTAATCAAAGGATCGTTGAAGGGAGAGGATAATAAGAAGCCACTAAAAACACTGAAATTAACAGGGGATTGTTTTTTTTAACACTGTCTCTGATTACAGTGCATCTCAAAAAATTTGATAATCATGAAATATGAAATTTTTGTTTGTGATTCAATTTTAAAAGTGAACATTATTTTAGATTCATTAATTCATTACATGTAAAGTTACATATTTCAAGCCTTTTTTTTTATAATTACAGTAACAACTTATAAAAATCGAGTATTTAAAAATATTAGAATATTTCCTAAGATCATCAAAAAAGAATTTACAATGCCACAAAAAAGCTTGTCTCTTTTGTTGGATCAGTGTATCTCATCCTCCTCTTGATAATATTCAATAGATTCGTACAAAGTAATATCGTGGTCAGCAAACTAGTAAGTGGTAGTTTTGGCCCTGTGTACAAATGCTACATCCTACTGAAAAAAGAAATTTGGCATTTTCATAAAGCTTGTCATCAGACAGAAGCATGAAGTGCTTTAAAATCTCCTGGTAGATGGCTGCATTGACTTTGGATTGAATAAAACACATTGTACCAAAACCAGCAGACGACAAGACATCCCAAATCATCACCAGCTGTGGAAACTTCACACTGGACTTCAAGCAACTAGGATTGTGTTCCTCCAGACTCTGGAATCTTGATTTTCAAATGAAATGAAAAATTTTCTTTCAAGTGAAAGGTAACAGTCTGAGCAATGGTCTAGTCCTTTTTTTCTACAGCCAAGGTGAAATTGTTCCTCATTCCTCAGGGTCTTGATACTAGGAATGCAACAGTTGTAGCCCATTTCCCGAAGACATCTCTGCATGGTGGCTCTTGATGCACTGACTCCAACCTCATTTCCATGCTTGTGAAGCTCTCCCAAGTTCTTGAATCAGCTTTGCTTGACAGTCGTCTTAAGGATGTGGTCATCCCTGTCACTTGTGAATATGAATATGCTTCAATAGAGTACATTGTGGTTTACGTCGTGGCTTACGCTCCTTGTGGAGGGTGTTGTTGATTATCTTTTGGACAGCTGTCATGTCAGCAGTCTTCCTCATGCATACACGGTATATTCTAATACTTTAAGATTTTTTATTTTTCTGATCTATTAAAATAATCTAAAATATATAAAAGTTAACCTTTTTTAATTAAATTAGGAAAGCTTTTTCATGGCATTCAAATTTTTCAAGATGCAGTGTATTTTAGCTTAAGTCTAAAAAAAATTGTGCTCTAAAAGTAGCTACTTTCTTGGTAAAGCTCATTTATAAGCATAAGACTCACCTGCACATAATCCACAGTGTTCCCAAGTGCTTTGAAAGCCGTATACATCACTTCCCTTTTGCCACCCCATTCTTGCATGATGCAGGAGTAGCGGCAGTTGCGCACTATCCGGGCCACACGAATAGCCTCATCCATATTCACTGAGCTTGTACCTGCACCTCCTGCCCCATTGCTATGGTAGTTTCCCTTCCATACCATACATCCTGTCTGCTCTGTTCCCCCCATTACTTCCCGGAAGATATCCATCATATAGGCATCCTCAGACCGATTACCATCTACAACAAGCACCACTTTTAGACTGGGGAAGGAGATGCGGCGTATACTGCGCAGGCATTTGCGGAGGTAGTCTGGGTCCTCCTGGTAGGCCGCGATGCACAGGGCAACAGTGCAGCGCAAGTGCTGAGGCCGTGAAGGTGCTCGCATGTGCCGGTGTTCCAAGTAAGCAAAGAGGCTCTGCAGCAGCAGATGTAGTGACAGGATGGCGCCATACAGGCCAAAGGAGAGGTGGTGCTGCTCAGTATGGATGAACTGGTAGCCAGTCACGTAGGCCAGTAGAATGGCAAAGAGCACCACAGCTGCAAATAAAGTGGTGGTGAAGATCCGCACCGCTGTTCCACAGCGAGAGGGCATCTACAAAAAGAGGGTGAAAAGGAGAAGAAATGAAAAGCAAAGATGGGGTGAGGAGAGAAATGAGAATGTGAGTTGAGGAACTGTGAAACTTTTGCAGAAAATAGAACTTTCTTCAGGTATGACTGGAAATCTACAAAGTAGGTTATGGTACATATTGTCATATTGTGCTAAGCATAGTAAGAAAGCAGAGCTTATAAAGAGTATTTGTTTAATTAAGTTAGTGAGAGATCCTTGCTGACAAGTATTTTCTCTTGATATTGCAACTACTTGTAGATAGATTTTCATCTATTAGTTAAATGCTGAATATTGATTTCCTGCTTACTGAATGATCAAGCTAATCTCTCTTTTCCTCTAGCTCAGAATAATGATAACAATAATCTCCCCTTAATCCATCCTTGCACGCACTACCCACTGAAGAAAAACTGCTATAATTAAAAAAAACTATTTGACATGGCTGTAGTTTTACTAAATCTATTATTAAGTATCCAAACTTAACAATACCAGCTCTCTGAACTTGGACTGTAGAGACAGCTGCAGGCAGAGGATCAGAGGTAACCCTAATTAGAAGGCCTGTTCCATTGGGGGCTTCTTAGCCTAGGGAACTGTCTGAAAAGAAAGGCCTCATGTCAAACTAAAGTACACTTCAGTATTCACTCTTTCACCATAGGCTGTGTACACAGGCATGGATATGAGTGGCGATGAGAAAAGAGTAGCCTACAGAACCCAACACAAACATAAGAGCTAAGCCTTTGAACCTTCAGAATGGCAATATCAGTGAGAGGTTGTTTAAAATTGTCTATAGGTATTATAGGCAGTATAAATGTCAAACTTAGATTTTCTACACATATTATAATTTAATTTCAACAACATTTAATTTCAGTGATGTTCCCAGCAGTCTCTCATTTACAAATGAACAATGAAGATGAAAAGAACAGTGTTGCCCATAAGATGGATCTGGACGAGCCATTATAAAATACTGAAAAGGACATCAGACAAATGAGTTATCTGTTGCCTTAGGGGCTCTAGTGGAGTAATCAATACAGATGAATGTTCTCAGATTTGGCGGTGATAGATTGTCCAAGATGAACAGAAGACAGCCATAATCTAAGCTCAGGTGTAGTGAGCTTGTATGGTAAAGAAAGTAATTATCTCATCCAGTCAGTTCAGATGCTATCCCAAGAGAAGGACACAGTTCTTCAGGATTATATCTTTGTAGCAAAAGGCTATCCTGAGGGAGGACAGGAAGAGGGCTGTGGAAAGGATGAGGTCATGAGCATAAAGGAATTCAGAGAACTTTGTGTGTTGGTGTTTGGGTTTGGGTATTCAACAGCTTCCTTTGTCTCAGAATTTAATGATCATTTCTGTCAATACCATCCTCTAGATCTGCCAGGCACAATCTTAAATCTAAAGAGACGTTTCCTAATAAAATCCAAGTTTTTATTAATCAGCAAGACCAATAATATGGCTCAACATAGCAGAATCACCTCTGGAGCCTGTGAAGACATATAGTCTGAAGTTGGAAATATGTATAGCACTCTCAGTGATTAAGGAAGAAAAAATATTAATTAACAGTCTATGTCCTGAACAATGTGACTGAGAGGACAATCTCCTACCACTAGGAGGCAACGTTTTTAACAGTAATGTTCAATTTGCTCCCTTTAAAAAAACAATACATTTGCTTAATGAATGAATCAGGATAATGTGCACAGTAAGTTATCAGTGGGAATGAATGACGTGCATCCAAGAAAGTGAGCAATCAAAGACTTGACTGAGATCCAACCAACCAAAGCATGTAAGGTGAAGATACCCCATACTCTATGTTCCCCATAATCCATCCACTGTGGTATCCATACTTATGATCATATCAAAGCTATCAAAGGACTGTCTAAGTTTTATAATCTAGTTTAGTTGTTAAAAAATCCCAGGAGATTCTTTTTTGGAGGCTGCCAGACTCTGGTGTTAAATAAGTCTCTTCAGACATGGAAAATAAAGCAGGCTGCATTTTCCTTGGAGAGCTCCCACATCTTCAAACAGAATTCAAAGGTGCTTTTAAAGAAAAAAAAAAGTGCCTAAAAACAGTGTGGTGCACCATACTGTAGCTGTATCTAGTCTAGAGATATGCAAGTTACCACATTCACAGAGATCTAAATAAGTTCTAAGCCAGTCCAACTCAAAGAAAACTATTCACTTGAAAGCAATTAGAACCCACAAGGTTCTTTTCCTGTCCATTTTCTGTAAACACACAAATACAAAAACTTATTTGTGCAAGTTTTGTGAGCACACCCCCAGCTTCTCAAATCACATCTTCTGACTCACTGAAAACTCATGCACCCGTAAACTTTATAAAGTCTAATTCAGTTCCCCCTTCCCTCTTGTATAAAGACAAATTGAATCCCCTCTCCCACTGCTCCCTAACACAATACACACATAAGCACTCCAATTGAGTTCCATACCTTCCAAGCCCTGCGGCGGCAACGGTGGGTTCTCTCTGTCCAGGCAGAGTCTTGCTGAATATGCGAGTGGGTGTGTGTGTGTCTGTGTGTTCACCCGGCGTTTACTCCACTCCTCGCCACTGCAGCACAGCACGCTCCTTGTTCTGCTTCCTGCTCACACTACATCTTTATTTCACCAGCTCTTAATTCAGGAGCTCGCTCATCCAAAAATACAGCACCCTGGCCTCCTCCTTCTCTGGTGTCTCCTCCCTCTCCCTTTCTTTCCCTCCTCCTTAACTCCTGTTGTCTTGCACACTCCCAAGACATGAAGGCCTCTCAGCTCAGAAGGTAGTGCCGGGATCTAGTAGGTTGAAGGTGGTAGAGCCTAGTTGTGGCTCACCTGGTCCTGGATCCAGCATGCCTGAGGGAAGCACGCCTTGCATGGTGAGGGTGCTTTATCCCTTTCCCCCTCTCTTATTTAGTCAATGCTGTGCAATGCTGTGCTGCAGTGGTAGTCCTACTGTCCTTTCTGCATCTCTGCAACGCACTGTAACCCAAATCTTAGCACCCCCTTGTGTTACCACACTGCCCTCGTTTTCTGTCTCTATAAAGCACACTCATCTCCTCTCTCCGCCTATCCTCACCTTCACTTCTCCACTCTGTCTCCTTTCGCTGCTCTTTTCTGCAGTGCAGCCAGCTACCACAAGTCTCAGAGCCGTTTGGGAAGACCCCTTCTCAATGCCTCCTTTATGCACTTATTTATTTATTTATCCATCCCGCCTCTTGTGCCCTAGCCGCCGACAGCCTGCAGGTTCAATGCAAGCTGATGAGGTGGTGGAGAGAAAATGAAGGGAAAAAAAGAGAGAGAGAGAGAGAGAGAGAGAGAGACTGACTATTGGGTGCAAAAGGGGGAGGATGGGGGAGGGTTGAAGATGTCTTTGTAGCATTCTATGACAGTCAATATGCACTCAGAAAGCAGTTTCTCCCCAAATATTCATATCTGTGTGATATGAACATTATTTGTCCAACAAAAATATTGCTAATATGTATTTCATTAATTTCTCTAAAAAAAGCTTTTCTGTCTGCATGATTGGCAGGTAATTGGTGTAATAGCTCTTTCATGGTTTGGCAGCAGGAGAGCAATCACTGCAGTGGATGAGGCAACCTCCTAAGAACCATTGATAACTTATTGATGTGCAGTGGTGTCATAATGACCTCCAGATTCATGAAATGTCCTTGGAAATAAATCAGCTGACAACATACAGAGTCCTGCACAACATAAGATATCTGATTTACAGTGTATTATGCTATAACATATTAGTAAATTATACATACATATAAGGCTATGTATATATGAAAAGCATTCAAGACAAACTGGGACTTGTGATGACATTTCTCATGAATAAAGGTGTAAAACTGACATTAACAGTAGACTTTAAGCACAGTATTGTGATGAGACTCTTAGCGTTAGTAAAACATTTGAATGGCGCGGACATTTTAAAGAAGGCAATAAGTCCATGAATGAGGATTCAAACCAAAGTGGCTCAGAGTCCACTGCAGGCATTCCCATGAACAGTCTCATAAAGAGACACATCTGTGTGTGGGAACTGTATCACAATCATTCACAAACTCCACTTGCACATTATGGGAACTCAGCTGGTAGTTCTTGCCTCATCCTGTGTAGAGTACTGACATTGCTCCAAACAGTTTGTCCATGTTTGAGCTATTAAAGTTGTTCCTGGGAGGCCAGGGTTTCAAACATGAAGCAGAGAGTCTGATCATGGCTCCGGCATTCTGAGAAATCTTTGTACCTTGATTGTATTCAAACACTAGTGAAAAAACTGCATAAGTGCATTTGTGTAGAAGGGGATTATGTAGAGATCATTATACTCAAGCTCTTGATACAGTGGAACCTTTGATTACGACCATAATTCGTTTCGGAAGCGGGCTCGTATTTCAAAACACTCGTAAACCAAAAGTGAATTTTCCTATAAGGTTATTTGTTCCACAGCCCAAACTAATGAATACATAAAAATAATTAATACAAAATATAAAGTAAAACAAATTAACCTGCACTTTACCTTTAAAAAAGGTGAAAATAAATCCTGACAAGTAAGTGTTTCCGTTTATGCATGCAGACGCTGTGTCTGTGAAGCTAAAGTAAGAGGAGAGGAGGAATCAGCCCCTCCTCTCTCCTTCTTCTCGTCTTACATACGCCTTCTTCCTCTCTTATTTGAGTTTCACACACTCTAACGGAAAGACTGTTTTATCTGGAAAATAAACAAGAAATCTCTCTAACGACATTCGAATGAGCGACACACTAACGAAATCACTGCTGTAAAGTAAAAATAAAATGAACTATCCTGCAGTTTACCTTTAAAAAGAATCGCGAAAGAGCAGTGTTTCTGTGTAAAGCAGTAAGTGTGTGTGTGAAGGCGAGAGGAGGAGGGGGATGTGTGTGTGAAGGGGCATGGTCTTAAATGACGCATGCGCACGCACAGAGTACCAGCTGACACACACAGAGAGGGAATTGGATCTTTAACCTTTCTAATATGACTTGCTTTTGCTTTACATGCGCACACGTGTTATAATAAACAGTACACACGCGCTGTACACACACACACACACACAAACACAAAATAAAATATGTTTTACGCGCGTACACGTGGTCACAGTGTTATAGTAAACAGTACACATGCGCACAGGTGTTAATTATACCAGTGAGAGACACGCACTTAGACCAAACAGAGGAGACAATTGCCCATAATTCCGCAACGCAAGAGAAAGAAAAAACATTGGCTCAGTTGTAATCACGTGACACTAGGCGTCAAAACAAGATGTGCATGTGTGATACATGATACTCGTAAACCAAGACTTGTTCGTTTTTAAAGTCAAAATTTATTAAAAGTCTTTGCGTGTCTTGCGGAACCCTCACAAACCGTGTTACTCGCAATCCAAGGTTTCACTGTATTTCATAATTTCCAGACAAAGCTAACATTTTCCATTTAGCTTGATATTAACTTTATTAAGAGGACCATACTATTACAAATGCATGTTGGTCAAGCTGCAGCACTTTTAATAAATAAACTGCATGCAATGCATACACACATCACAAAATATGTCCATCCTGTGACTGAGAAATTAAAAGTAGAGTAAATACAATTTCATTGCTTAGTGATACATTTTTTAAAGACATGTTCTCTCATTCTTAACAATATATTTTAGAAACATCTGTCAATAATAAAATCAATCCAAAATCTGGATCATGATCCTTCCTGTCATGGAAGTATTGATGACAGGGTGGGCATTTTTTTTGCTTAAGTTAGCATTTAATGAGCACATGTGATTTACTGTTGAAGCTGACTGTGTACTGCTTGTCACATATTTCTGAGCAGTTAATATTTCACTATGAAAAGCTAGACATGTTAAGCTTAATGACATCAAACTACAAAAATACAATATGATGAACATTAGGATGTATAAATGTAAATACATCATGTGCTTACAGCAGTTGTTTCAACCTCCACTAAAGAAAGACAAAATGATAGTCATGATGTCACTGATTATATCTGCCAGTTTCTCAAAGGGACAGTTACGTCAAAATGAGAAAAATTTCAGGGAAATGTACAAAATGTTTATTGTTATAAAAAGAAATACAAAAATCAAAATAAATTGTATTATTAAATAATTTGTTGAATTAGAACATATGTAAAATGATTTAATTTTGTATCTTTAACCACTCATTGTACTCACGAAAGTTAGCAGAGCAGCATGTGAGACATGATAAAATTAAATACACCCACTCAAAAAAATGGTATGAAATGAGTGAAACATATTTCAGGAGACTTAGAATTGTACTGGCATGTGTCTAAATGTTTGGTCATTTATAATAAAACCTAATTTTTTTCGACTTTCATGTATGTTTTTTCGACTTTGTATGTATTTATGGCAATTCTGATGAGTACAACTTTTTTACTCTCAAAAAACATAAGTATTTTTAATAGTGAATGTAAGAGCATTTCCAAACACACACAATGCAATGAGAACTCAGTATTGGGAATAAACAGCCATATGGCCATACTGTAAGTAAACCACTTGTCAGTGAAACTATTTGGGGAATAAGGCTTGTATTTGCTAGGGAGCATAAAGAATAGACTGTGGAGCATTGAAAAAAGGTCATGTGGCCTGATAAGTCCAGATTTACCCTGTTCCAGATTTATGGGCGCATCAAGGTAAGAACAGAGGGCAGTGTGATCTGTTATGGTCTAGGTTCAGCAACATTATGTGCCCAAAAAAATAAGGCCTGCTGACTACCTCAATATACTGTGTGACCATGATTTTCCATCTGTGGATTTTTTTTCTTCCCTGATGGCACAGGCATATTGTCAGATGACAATGTCAGGATTCTTTGGGCTCAAACTAGGAAAGAGTCCAGATTTTTTGCTAAAATCTTTGTTCTTTCTTAAAGTAAATACAGCAAAAAAACATCAAAAAAGATATTTTATCAATTTTGGCAGATCTACACAATTTATTCACAGTGACACCAAAAATATTTTAAATTCTGTACAAGTGTGTCTTTAAAATTATGTGCTGTGTGTAATTCTGAAATAATTATATGCTTCTGTGACATCTTCTGTGTCGGAGCATGATCAAACATCTACATGGCCTAATCAAAATGGTTTATTGGGAATAATACAAAAAACACTGGAAGCTAAAAAGGACATGCCACTGTTCCACAGCATGTGAACCTCTTTTAACAAACACTTTTACGTTAGGTAATGAATCAAACATTTTTATCTTACCCATAGATGACAAAAAGCTTTTTTTTTTGTATATGTAGTACAGAAAGGTGGGGGTGAGGGGCATAAGAATTACATACAGTACATAGTGCAGTGCTGTTTGGCCATGTGTGCAGAAAAAGACCTCAGTCTTTTATTTTCTCTTCCTTACCCTTTTTGCCCTTCGACTTCTGTTTGATGACAAAAGCCTGAATACTACTCAGTCAGACAACAGCAATTTAAAAAAGTATGAGAAGTGAGAATTTCTTTTTTAAACCACATTTATGCAAAAAAAAAAATAAATAATAATGTTAATAATTAGCCCATGTAGGTATTTATAATCAAGGCAAAACCACAATCTTCTTCTCCAATTTCTGCTGGGGGAAAATAAATTTCCTCATGATATCATCAAGCTCTTCCAGGGCAAGATGAGCATGAAGTACAGCCACCTCATCCGAGTCAGAGCGCACCACCCACTTCAAAGCCCGATAAAGCTTCAAAAGAACATCTCCTAGAACCTGCACAGAGGGGAAAAAAACATCATCAGGCAATGAAGCAGTAAAGAAAACTGGGACGAAATGGTTTTCTGTAATAAAGCTAAAGGAAGAACATAGTCAAAGGTAAGGTCAGAAGCCACCATAAGAAGTCGGCCCAAATTAGGTCTTCAGGACGCTCATTTGCTTTACAAACCTTTTCCATATCATCTTAAGGTAACAGCTGCATCCATCCATCACTGTTTCAATATTGATCTGCCAATCCCAGCAAAGCCATGGTGTTCTCAAATTGATTTTTTGCACTACTCACAAAGGCAACGTGTCAGCACTTCCAGATGGTCAAGTCTAGCTAAACATGCTTTTATATTCACAGAATGCCTGCCCAAGGGTCAAGGTGGTAACTAAGGTGACAACTAGTGTTGTAAAGCAGAAAGTCAGACAGATAGAAGGTCAGCCAGCTAAATAGTCTTGTAAAACGTATAGTTTGTGTTGACCCTGTTACAGCCAGGAGACCAGCTCTGGAAAAATTAGAGGGTCAGCAGGTGTTTGGACAGCAAGGACTTCATGTGTAAACTGGTGTCATAAGGAAAGCAGAACTCCAGCTGTTCAGAACTAATCCATGGCCTTTCACAAACAATTAACTTTTTAGTGATTTTCTGTTCTGTTAAAACTGAATTAGCACAGTCTAGATAAGTATTGCAGTAAAAGGGCTGCTGCGCTTTAAGGTTTAGACTAATAGTGAAGATCATTTTCATTCTCAAGTCTGATTGGTTGAAATTTTTTTAAAGGTTTATGTAACGGCACATCAGGGACAGATATTTATCTACTTGTTCTAACATGCTAATAAGTATTTTGGTGAAATGTTTTCCACACACACACAAAAAGAAAAACTAACAATAAACGATTTAAAATATTTTTTTAAAACAAATGTCTAACAATTAATTTAGTGAAGTTTTCCATAAGGAAATAATGATTTAACATTCATAATTGGGAGTCTCCAGTGTCAGCGCATTGTAATAGTCGATATGTTTATTGTTTCCATAAGAAATGCCTGTTGGTGAAGGGGTGACCGATTATTACTGCTAAAGTTATCATTACCTTTTAAACATATAATTTTACCGCTTATAGAATATGGGACTGACATTGCAATACGGTTAAATTCACAAAATGCTTATAATTTTTTTTTTGGTCAAAAAAATTACCAAAAACCTTTTTAATTTTTTGTCATGTTTACATAGGTGGTTAAAATAATGAAATTATTTTAATTATTATTGGTTAAAATTAAAAACTTCATTTCTTGATGAAATAATAATAGTTTCATAATAATTGCCTTGGTTCTGCTGAAAAAAGGATGTCACTCTATACTGCACAATCCTGGCCCCACAAATATACTCTAAAAAAGCTAATTCTCATGAAACAGTCCTATCTAGAACAGTAAATAGACTGGATGATGATGATGGATGGATGATATGTTGGAGAAATCTAAAATCGATTGATTTGAAACCTTTTACTTGAAATTAACTGCACCAGTCCTTATACTCACTACTATGGAATTCTTTCTATGTGAAAGCAAACAATTATTCTCCCTTTTGTTTAAACAAAGAAATAGTGGTCTATAATCACAGGAGTACAGGTTAATTACTATCTGCTGACTAGCTGCCTACATGAAGCCTAGACACCAAAGACATGAAAGCCAAAATATAACACTTCCCACCGAAATGTGCTAATAGCTATGTGTCATGTTGAACAAGAGCAAGTGTTGCAGCTTAGTAAAACAATAGTACAAGTGCTTTTACAATGACACGGAGAATAGCAAAGTGGTGCTTTGGGCTGTTGGAACAGCTGGATCTGGTGTCGTAGACTAAAAAAAAAAAAAACTTTGGATGAAACCACAGCAGCATTAATCTAATAGATTTAGAGTATGATACATCATTTATTCATGAATGTAAAAGTAATTTAAAACAGCAGGAATGACCAAAAACAAACAACGAAAACTCAAAGCTAAAAAAACCTTTGCTAAGCTTTTCAACTGCACCATAATCTTAATTTAATTCTTGTAGTAAAGCCTTGAGAGATAGAATCTTTCCTGCAGCTGAAATACAGGGTGCCTCACTATTGCTTTATTATGTTGGAGTTTTTGCCATTGTGCCGAAGGTCTGGCTGTCGCTGGGACACGGAGCAGTTTTACTTTAGTGTGCCAGTCGCCCTCTGTGTCACTTCTTGTGACATTTGAGGCACAGGAAACTGGCCACGTGTTGGTCTCTTCCTGTAACAAACAACCTTTGGTACAATATCTTCTATAAACAACCAGAATTTTCAGTGTTCTAAATGGACCCCATTAGGTTACTAATCATTTGTAAATAGATTAATATAATATAATTTCTCATTGCATAATATTTATGGTAAGTAAAATACACTCTCTTTCAATAAAATTTAGCAATATCATATGCACTTCTTCTGGTCATTAAAGGAATACCACAACCATGCATGGTTTATCTAAGGTTAGGACATGTTTTATTCATGGTCAGACAAATTTACACATACAGACTAATTTTCATAGTACTGTTGAATTCTCAAATCTGATTGGTCAGAAGATGATAATTAATTTTCTATATCACCAGCTCTGACAGTAATTCGATTGTATGGGTTTGCATTATTCCAATTCCTCATCGTTTCTATAGTAACAACTTGCTCACAGGGACTTGTATTGCGGAAGCGTCACACAATCTAGGTCTTCTTAAGACTGGATTAAAATGTACTGTTCCCCACAAGGAAAATGGTAAATGATGAACATGATGCTTATTTAACATTTTTAAAGGAGCCTTGAATGTGCTTCCTAATCCTTTATTTATTAATTTTTACCCATCAATCTTTACATTTTCTTATTCCATAAGACTGGCCAAAGCAATCCACTTTCAGGATAATCACACTGAATGCCGGTGTTAACTAAACCAATTCTAATCCCTGGGTAAACTTTTTCCGTCTGTCTACATTCTACTTCACAAGACGGCTTTTGAGTTTCTTTTATTTGAGGCATGATTATTAGACATTGGTTTCAAATATTAAATTACCATATAAAATAAAATTTAAATATGATTCAATAAATTTAATTACTTAATCATATAAACTTAACCATAGACAGTGTAACTATTTATTTGAGCCTACTGCATGTAATCAGAAATAAAATAATGCCAATTCCCAAATGCTGTAGTAGTTGTGGCACAGTGGTGTCCTACAGAGCGTACCAGACCATGGGAAAAACAGCTTAAGCAAATGAAGGGAATTTGGGAAAACACACAGTGCTTCACAGAGGGGTGGGCTTAATGAAAGACCAGTGGTTTTCAGACCATCTGCCTCATCCACACTTCTAAGGCTGCATGCTGAATTCCTTGTTTTAAACCATATGGTAAACGCAGGTGTGAGATATATTATCACAAAAAAAGTTTATTTCACACCAAAATGGTTTCTAAAGTTGACCTGATGTGTTTCTTCTGCTTGCAGCCTCTATACATCCTGCTACTGTGGCACTTCTTTCAAATCCATTTACTCTCTGGACTCACTTTTTCCTTAGCAGATAACCTCCTCTGTAGAATTGTCTCTAAGAACTGCTGATGTAATCATAAATTCGATGCAGCGCCACATAATCTAGGTTTCCTTATGTATGATTAAAATGTACTATTGTCTTAAGAAAAAAAATGGAAAATGATGAGCAAAATGCTTATTTAACAATTGTAAATTTAATCTTGACTCAAGATCTAGTTTAAGCTAACTACTAAGCCACTGTGCCACCCATTGTGAACTGTAATTAAAATAGTCATTCCATTAATATGGTTAACCAAAATAAGAATACGTGTGAGATTTTTTTTTATTTTTACTATTTCTCTAGGTTTACATGGACCCTAATATTCCACTAACAATTAGAATAATTCGAACAGAATAATTAATTAGAATTATACCCTAAGTTGAATAAAAAATGCATCATGTAAATGTGTAATCAGAATGCTTTAAAGAAAAATTGTCCATGTAATACAGGAATACACATAAAGAACACACAATTTAATGGGTGATTACACTTATTCTCACATACACCCACCTGAGTGGTTTTATCACTAAGGCCCCTCAGTAGTAAAGCAATGACATGGACTGCAGCTCTCCGCACCTCTGCCTGTTTTTCTGTCTTGATCAGGGTTGTGAGGCACATGCTTAACTATTGGATAAAACACATATAGTGTAAAAAATGCAGAAACAGTAACGAAAGTCAAAGATTACACACGCTCTTACACCCGTAAATGAGAGTGGCCTGTTCATGAATAAGCAACCCTGTTATTCACAGTGACAGAGCTGCTTATTCATGAAGAGCTCCAACATACCCCACCTCTCTCCTTCTGAACCTCAGCCATATACAACAGCTTACTTGAAACGTGATGCATACACAGAGACTAAGTGGGTGAAAAATCAAAATCATATAAAGCAAATCATATGAAATATCTGGATACACCATACACTGTATTTACACTTTATTTGCTAAGCATTTTTTTATACTATAGTCATGCTAGCAAGGTGGATCTAAGGTTTTGCCAGCATTGATATTGACAGATTTAGACGCAGAAGAGGCTCGTGTTTACCCTTCCCCCTTCTTTTGGCACCAGGATAAACCATAATTGACCCAAAGGGGAAAGGTTCAGCAGACATTTGTGTGTGCAAACACACATAGATAATTTGATATTATGCACATACATTATTAAGTGCTGCATGCAAAGTTATTACACTGTGAGACCTGAGGCAGCACTTAAACCCTCAAGACAATGTCCTGCCTCTTGCTGTGATTCACACATTACAAACATACTCCTTGACCCTGGGTTAAAAGGATGTGTGTGTATACAAACACACACACAAGGTCACACTGAATCAAAAGCTCTACTTGTATCTCGCTAACTGCAGATTGCAATATGATATTTAATATTGCATAAATTATACTTGCAAACACAACTCAAAAAGACTGCATTATTAAACAGTCCATAAACAAACAGTTTCAGCCGAACTATCTATCCAATATGATGACTTTGGTGTGATGGTCAGTTAGTTTACCTCTTGTGCCAGTGGGCCGAGGGAAAAATTTAGCCGCTGGCACAGCTCTCCCAAGTTGGAAAGGCAGCTGGCACGAACGCTGCTGTCCTCATCCCGTGTGCCACTCAGGAATGCCCCGATCAGAGGGCGGCCATAATGTGGTGCAAGGTCACCTGATATGGAAAAGAGGCCCCAAATGCAAAACACAGATAATCAGACACTAAATTCATAACAGATAATAACATGTTCGTCTCATCATAAAAGCCTAAGTGTAAGTAACAAATAAAAGTACAGATAAAAGTAGCAATAAAGGAGCCCAAGCAGTACATTTTCTGCTGTAATGAACAGTGAAATGCAGATGTGAAGATTTAATCTCTTTTTCTGGTTCTAGATTGGCTCTGGATACACCCCAACCCCATGTCCAGGATAAAGCAGATAACGACTTAAGGATTATTTGAAAACAATAAACTAGAAGTGAGATTAAATAATAATAAAAAGTATAAAAAGTACACTAGTGGTCAAATGATGCAACTATTGAATGCCAGTACAATCAGGTGAATAATTACAGACCCAAGGACAATTTTTTTTTTGCCACTGTAAACAACCACAATGGGTTAAAGCAACCAAAGTATGACTGAACCGTAGACTTCTGATTTTATTCAAGGGTCTCACAAAAATTTTGCATTAACCATTAAGGAACTACTACCATTTTTCAAAGTCCTGCCATTTTCACATACTCAAAAGTAACTGCAAATACTAGCATAATTATAATAGCATAATGCTTATTACTACTTATATACTATTGCTAATACATACTTTGCTAGCATAATTAGTACATGGGTGTGAAAATTCTGCCTTAAATGACGTTTGGAACACATGGACATCACAAACTGCAATTTCCTAGCTTGAGTTTATTTACCAGGACTTTCCTGTAGCTGCTTCCAGTTGTTGCTAGATTTCTGCCTACAGTTTAGTCTTCTATAAGTAAAAAGCATGCTCTATTGTGTTGATTAATGATTAAAAAGCTTTTAACTTGCATTCACACTCTGATTTGGACTATTGTCCACCAATACTGTGAAATGCAACCAGTTTTGCATTAATAAACACCTGTTAACCAGTTCCTTTGACAGCTGTAAAAGCTCATGACATACCACTGCCTCAATCATGTTTAATAATGATGGGTGTGCTTTGGATCATGAGCCCTTCCTTTCCTTCTCCATAGTCTTCTCTCCTACAATCATTCTGGTACAGCAGAAGTCCAATTTGTGATTTTTATTCCTGAGTTTTGCATCCTGATTTACATCCATTAAGGCATTTCTTGATTGCAGACTTTGACAATAGTACAACTACCTCCAACAACGGGTTCCTTGACTTAGCTAGGTGTTGTGCAGGAGTCACCAAGGGAAGAATGTTACCATTATCCAGTTCAGCTGTCTTCCACTCTTAAAGATTCTATAAGCTCTCTGATAGGTCTGCTTTTTTTTTTTTTCACCCTAATGATTGCCTCCTTCACTTGTATCAATACTTCTTTGCTGCACATACTGAGAGTTCCCATGAACAGCTACCAAATGCAAATTCAGCACTTGTAATAAACACCAGATCATTTTTCTCTTAAATTCTTCATGAATTAACTAAGAAATAAGCCCCAAGTGTCCATCAGTCTGCTTGTCAGGTACTGTAGATGTCAGTAGATTACTTTTGAGTATAAAAATGGCTGCAATTCCTAATTTTTTATTTAAAAAAATTGTGAAACCTGTTGAATTAAAGCTAAATGTCTATACTACAATCAAATCTAAAGTGTTTTATTCTGTCCTTGGCTAAATATTCCTGAACCTGACTGTATAAATAGCCTGGTTTCGTGTTTGGCATCTGTGATGTCAGCTGGAAAATAAATGTAAGGAATGTGTTTCTATTTAATTACAAGGTAAGTAACAAAATGATACAAATACAAAAATTATAATCGTGTGACTTGGCATGCCCTAAGGTATCTATAAAATCGGAATTAAATTGTGTTCTTCCATTATGTGTTCAACATTTATATATGTATTTTTGCCTGTTGGCGGTGCCTAAAGGTTCAACGTTTACACCCAAAATCTGGTGAAAATTGTTTGGACTGTGCAACACATGAATTTTTGTTAAAATGAATAAATAGAATGAAATGTACTGCACTTGTAGGTTAGATGAAAAGGCCAAATGCTTGGGATATAACCATCCTGAAGAAGAGCCTATTTTAACCACTCATGAACTTCACACTATGCGTTACAGACTGCACATGCATTTTGTTTTCAGGGATAGCATACTTTCCAGGGTCCCATACACAAAGCTGGTCTATTTTAACAGCTTTGCAGTGTACACATTTCTTTAGAGATGTGACTCCCTGTCACACAACCCATAGCCAAGGTGCTGAGAAAATAAACACAGCCCAGAGGCCACAATTTCTCTTCATCTTTGTGTGAAAGTGTGAGAGTGACTTAATCACATACTTTATGCATGAGTAAATGGCTAAAATGGTACTTCTTGGGTTATTCTGTGCAATTTAGACAAATGAAAAGAAATCTTTCTTTTTTTAAATGTGTATTATTTCGAAGCTATTTAATTGAAATGGGTCCAGAGGGGCTGATTCTCTTCAGATTCTCAGTTTAAAAAAAGAACATTACCTTCAAAAACAGGCATGTGAAAAGAAAGAAAGACAGCATCAGCATCTGATTGAGCCTATTAATTAACCCAACAAGTTAATTCAAGGCACTACACTGGAAAGAACGGACACTGCATCCTCAGATCTGACGTTCAGTAACCCCATCCTTATGTTAAAATAAATTAGGACAGCAACCTTAAAATCTTAAAACTTTTTCTAATTCTTATTATTTAGTTACACAAAGCCAGATGGAACAGAGTTAAAGTGTGGATTGGAGCAAGTAAGGAAAGTTTAGGTTGCTGGTGCAGTACAAGGGAGCTGACGGGGGCAGTCACAATGTGTGTTTTTGGAGACGGCGCAAAGCAGCTGTTGGACCCTTTGAGAGCAGGTTCTGTTAGATGTGAGGAACAGTGCCAAAGTGAGACACCCAGGCCCAGGCTGAATAACACAGACACAAAGAATAACCCCATGCTTCTGCCAGGAACACTGCACTAACCAAAGTCTGGCCTAGACCAAAGGAAAGGAAGGGGGATTTAAGGAAACCCGCTTTAGCTCTGAATTAAAAATTAATATTAATTTGTCTAATCAACTCTGCATGAAAAAAAGAAAAGCAGAGATGTGAATCACTAAGCTTATAGCTCAGAAAGATAGACAAACTATACCCACCCATGGCTCTGCTGGCTCTCATCAAAGCCTCCCCCACCTTGAGGCGTGTCTCCAGACATCGCCCCCTGCTGGAGGAAGCTGCACTTAGAGCTGGCTGATACTCAGCCAACAGCCTCTGCAGGATCTGCTCAGGAAACGAGTCAGCCAAAAAGACCAGGCCTACACACACACAGACACACACACACACATACACAAACACACAAACAACAAGACTTACTTGAAAAAGATTTTATTCAGTCTTTCAAATCCCCACGCTGTTCTCTAAAACAAAACATTTTAAACTACAAATGTAATGGAATTAGTGTTATTTTAGTGAACATTGTTTTTATATGGAAGATTTTTACAAATTATGGGAGTATGATTAATAAGTATGATTTATAATGCAATTACCCTTTATACTAAAACAATAAAAAAAAAGCCATTTCCCTGTAGTGGCTGTGGTTTGTTTTTGTAGTGCAGCAGAGAAAAACATCTATTTTTCTTTTGACTCAAGGACTTTATATCAGAAATGCTGAAATGCGTAAAAATGGAGCTCTCAGCTACATGCACACAAAAAGCTTTTCTTCAGCTGAGATGAAAAAAATTTTGTCCCCAGTGTGCTCTCAAGTACAGATGAGGTTGGTATCCACATCAATAATGCATAAATAGCGATACGTGTTCAGGTTTAGCTGATCGAATTAAAAAAATACAACAACTTATTGAAGCAGTAACCTCCTAAGGTACAATACTATGGCCAGTATGTCTTGTAAAAGTAAAAGGGCTTTTTAAAATGTGTTCTTTGATTTGCTTTAGTATGATTTAGAGATCAATGCACATAGATTAGTAATGTGGTACAATTATGTTGTTCTGCATATCCATTTCTGCCTTTATCTGTTATTATCACGAACAACGAAGTAGGAAAAGCCAGATTTATTTAGATCTTAAAAGACAGTTTTGGTTTAAACCTGTTACCAAAGTTACTATTTATTGATTCACTATTAAAGTAAATATTTGCTACTAGATGTATTTTTCTGCACACTTATAAAGCATGTGTCTGATGTACAACAATTTTGCAATTAACAAAAAGTTTTACGTGTTACCATGAAGTGCCGGAATGTGTGAGATTGCGTTTATAAAGTAGATTTCAATTGCACAATTCATCGCGTTCAAGCACATATTTAAAAATGTACAGCGCCATCTGTTGAATTTTGAGATGTAATGATTTTTTTTCAAGGTCTATTTTTTATAATACAAGGCCATTTTTTTTTTCATTTAAATTTCAAAGTAGCAGATATTCTCTTCCTGTGGGTCATGAGATGAAACAAGGCCTATATGTTACCTCAAGCTCAGCCAAATACACCTGTGAAAAACGCAGTGAAGTTTGTTCAGTAGTGAACAAACGTGAAGCGTGCACAATCAGACAAACAAAAAAATCTCAAAACCATCTCGCCATCAAATTTTTTAATTAAGGGAAAGGGCTATTAAAGAGATTTCTGGGAGGCCAGCATTTCAGACGTGAAGCAGGCAGTCCGATCATGGTTCTGGTGTACTGAGAAAACTTTCTATTTTTACTGTATACAAGCACTAGTAAAATGTTGGGATACATGCATTAGTGTAGCAGGAGATTATATTTATATTGATTGCCCGTTGGACATACTGTATGTATGCAGATTATCTACAGGCTCTCATAAATGATCAATACTGTGTATTTGGAAAGGAATATATTTTTATAGTGAATTAACTTTATATATATATATATATATATATATATATATATATATATATATATATATATATATTACATTCATCAACACATTAACATTTACTTTATCTGCATTAGATAAATTACCTCTAATTAACCTAAGCCCTTTTCACTTAACATCAGACTCACATACCTTGAATAGCAGACAGGTACACAAATGAATCTTCATGCTCCAGGTTTTCCAAAAATATCTGGAAAATTTAGACAAAGCTTCGCTAAACACTGTGATAAAATGAATTCAGATAACTTGTCTAATTATCTCTATGCCAGCAGAGCAAAGCACTATCTTAATTCTAAGTACATTTTTAAAGTAAATGCAATAATAAACAGAAAGAAATAGGTACATATTTGTTTTGCTTGAAGTTACTAAATATTATAGTCAAATATTTTTTATTTGACTATAATATTTAGTAACTTCAAGCAATAAAAAAAATTGTTGTACCTATTTCCTATAAGTTTATTTAAGGTTAGGTGCATGTTGTGTAGAGCTCTAACAAAACTCATTTCTTAGACTGTATAATGCACTATTGCACTTTTAAAACCAATACCATTTTAAACATTTATTTTACACCAACTTTAAATTTAAATGCATTATAGAGCATTGCACTTTTTTTACTGAAATCAAATGATCTAAAAATCACATAAAACACTAACAACCTGACACTTGTGTATGTGTACTGCATGGTGGACAAAACTATGGCTACAGTAAAGAAGACAAGATTTAACAGTAAATGCTCACTTCAGAATCCTCCCTCACAGTGTGTGATGTGTACAGGACTGATTGTTTATCCCACACTAACCGAACCTAACCACTATTCCTGACCAATCATTATTAGTCCTGCAGCTAATGTATTTGTACGCATTGATATTTTCTATTAAAATCCATTGGATCCATTTCTCCAAAATATAAATATGAAATAACTACAATAACCATGGATGGCATTGGGGTACAAGAAGTTGGATTTTGTGTTTGAACCTCCAGGAAAAATTCTGACATATTGTATAAAATTGTCTATTCCTATAAAGTCATCAAAAATGATCATGTTTCTACATTAACCACCATAAATGTAAAATCAATGAATCACTTAATTTGATTAAGTAGATTTTATTGTCTAGCAGCTGCTATGTCAAAAGACAAAAAATTTGCAGCACCACCACTGTTACTTATATAATCCTTTTAGAATGCATTCAGCACATCAAACAATTCAGTCACTTTGTACAGATGACACTGTGATTGTATGTACTGTAATACATTTCCCTTAATTCCTACCTATACCTCTGCTGACCAAATAATTTATTTAGATTCATAAAGGAAATCAGTAAACATGCTGCACAGTGCTAAGCAGGATCTTTCTTTATCCTGTGTGTTTGTTTAAAAGTGAAGAAAGCAATGTTGGGTTCTGAGGTACATACAGCTCTACTGTAAACCCACAGCAGAGAATCTCATCACACAGAATATAAGATTAGTTTCATGATTATAAGCAATTCACAGTGGACCCGAGCATGGCTCCAGGGTATTTCCTACCAAACATCTTTACTCATTCATAAAACATCTGGAATGCATCATTCTCTTCATCATCCTACCAACTGCAAGGGGACTTGAAATAGTGTGGCCCTTATAAAATGACCAACCAGTCTATAACACTACACTAAAACCAAGACAAACCCTACCAAAGTTGGGAAATTTTTTATTAATAACAGCAGTAATTACTGAGTCTAAAACTCTACACCAGTTGCAAAAATCCATCCATCAAGCACTGTGACAAAATTCAGTTTTTCTACCTTTAAAAAAAAAAGACACACACAAGCAGAAGCCTTTTTGAGAGCTACAACTGCTACCAATCAGAGAGAACCATTGAGAAACCATTGTTCAGAATATACGAGATTCATTATAGACTTATAGACCTGTTAATCCAAGCATTCAGAGACTCACATGCAAACACTCATCTGTTTTCTCTCAAAGCTCAGACTTACCATCAGAAGCTTGTCACGGGCTTGTGTTGACTCCTTTGTTCCCTCTTTTACGCACTGGCTCAGTGCACGCAGTGCCATAGCCCTGGTTGGCACATCGGGGTCACAGGCTTCTAACAACCATTCAGAAAAGACCTTCTCTGGAGGAGCAGTGGAAGCAGACATGTTTGTGCTGGCAGCAGACTTCGGTCTAAATGATTTTCCATTTCTTTCATCTGTATGCTGAAAACTCTGGGCCTGCTCCCTCATTTCGGCAGATGAATTAACTGTGCCATGACATGCTGTATTTTGGGAAAGTGAAGGCATCAAGCCATCAGACTGCGAATTGGCTGAAGAGCAGCTCAATGGAACATTAGGGGACTGCTGAATGACATGCGGCATCTCAAGGTTCTTACTGACAGGAGATTGGGGGCTGTCTGAGATTCCCACAGGTTTTACAAAATTTCCTGGTTTCTGGCTTGGCACCCCATCCTTTGTTTGAGCATATCCACTATGGCTATAAAATTGGGCAGCATTATTCACTGAGTCTGAGTGATAAGCCCCTCGTGTAGCTATGGTAGCCCGCAGATCTGATGCCAGCTCCTGGATCACCAGCTCTGGGTGCTGATGTGAAATCTGCTCCAGAGGAGCCAGTAGCCTGGCCATGGAGGAGTAGTCCTCTGAAGTTAGCTAAAAAAAAAAAACACATGGAAAATGCCTTAAAGTAAGAACGGGCTCTTCAGTTTAGGTGTTCAATATAATATAATATAGTGTATTGTTTCTTTGGTTTCTCTAATCGATCACCACCGCGGTAAAGAGTTTGTTAGCAACAAGAGCAAAACATCCCTTTAAAGTGAATAGTAAGCAACATATTTTGGGGTAGTTTTTGCCCCAGTTTGGTCATCCACTCTATCATAAAATATTGTGCAAAAGTCTTGAGCTGCCTTGGGTTTTCAATGTGCCAGACTTTCTTGTACAGTATTTTTAATGTAGTCTTGAGGAATAGTTCTCTAGGCTTCCTGAAGGATTTCTCTGGCTCCCATTTTTGGCTCTTACTAATTTAAGAGGAATGTTTTTGTTTTGTTTTTTTACGCTGAACAGTGACCTATGAATCATTCAAGCATTAAAAAATCTAACTGAAGGCATGAACCAATGAGAAACAAACGTAAATGACGACAGATGATCAGGTTAAGTGATTAGTATACTGGTGATGCTGAATGCTAAACGGTAGAACAGAAGAGAGGGAAAATGAGGTTGCTGCTTAGGTTGTTACATAAACAACCAGTTTTTAAATGATATATTAAGGCACTTTGCAGCCTGATGCAGTAAAACATTTGATCCCATGTCTTTAATTTAATCTACATCATTTAACTTAATACATGTTGACTAAATATGCAATGACTGAAGACTTTTGCACAGTGCTGAATGTCAGCAAACCAAGGAGGAGCATATGGGATAATGCATGGTTTCTTGAAAACATGTGATATAAACATCTGAATTTTTAGACACTTAATCCCTCTTTCCTCCTTTTATTTCAATCTTCAGCTTTATTGCTCTGCCGGAAACACATAGCATGTTTAGTTTACTAGCTGACGCTGAAATGCTTTAAGATTACGTTTTGTCGTCATATAAGTCAAACTGCACTGCAGAGACTACCTCTTGTAACCTTTAATCCAGTCAGGAAAATGACCTCTGTGTTCACACCTCACTAAATACACCATATTTTGTGGAGAATGCACCAGAGTTTGAAATTAAAGGTTCTATACCTCTGCAGCCCCAGACAGCAGCGTGGCCACCAGCCCCATTCCCATACTCAGAGTCTGACTCTCAATTAAGCTCTCTGAGCCATGTTCTAAACTCACACATGCCCTCTGTAGCATGGACTCTATGAAACTCACCACCTAGATGGAAAGACAGAATAAGAAAATAAATTTAGTACACATACTCAAATAATGAGATTGAGTTTAAAACTTGGCTTGGTGGCTTTATGGCTCTTGGCAGTTTCAGAGTTCACAAGACACTTTATCTCAGGAAAAATACCAGATACCAGAAAAAGACCAATCAATTCTTTGTGTTATTTTTAAATTTAAATGCGTCATATGCCCTAAATCAGCTTAGTCTGGACTCGTAGTAAAACCAGGTCATAAACACAGATATAGGCATGCAAAGACAGATAAGCGTTCTAAAATCTTTTTTGAAAAATAAGTACAGCCTTAAACACAGTGGAATTGAAGCTTCTAACACCAAATTAGGTAAGGAACTACAAATGTTAGGTGCAGAATTCCAAATTATATTCTCAAGCATAATTTAAAGCTTAATTTGACTTAAAATGCTGTATCTAACTCTGAAGTATAAGACACAACAATATCACACATCCAGTCACACACCTGGGTGGCCTTACGCAGTAGCTGTGTGTGTGGCAGAATCTCACACATAACAGCCAGAGTCTGTAGGAGAGCCAACCTCTGATCATAGCCACTCACACACCCTGTGAGGTGTTTCTCCAGCTCCAGCAGCGTCATGGAAGACGTGTCCACGTCCTTCTCAGGCTCATGCTGCTCTGCTGCCATGTCTGTCAGATCCTACACGCAGGAAATAAAAGGACGACCATGGTTACTTGTGCACTATTTCTGTCATCTATTTCAAATAGTACATATACCATAAGACCTGGTCTATTGAAGGGGTGTGTACAGATGTTTGTCCCTCATATTTCTGCTATATATGCACACATACAGTAAGGTCAATAAGTATTTGATCACCCTGTTATTTTGCAAGTTCTCTTACTTAGAAATCATGGAGGGGTCTACAATGTTCAGCATAGGTGCATTTCCACTGTGAGAGACAGAATCTAAAAAGAAAAATCCGGAAATCACATTGTATGATTTTTTTAACAAATTATTTTTGAATTACTGTGTCAAATAAGTATTTGATCACTTGCTTATCAGCCAGATTTCTGACCCTCAAAGACCAGTTGTTTTGCTTTTAAATAGTCCATATGCTTCTTACGGAGCCACTCCTTTGTTTCCCTGGCTGTGTGCTTTGGGTCATTGTCATGTTGGAAGACCCAGCCACGTCTCACCTTTAATGCTCTGACTTAGGGAAGGAGGTTTTTGCCCAATATGTCACAATACATGGCCCCCTTCATCCTCTCCTTAATACAGTGCAGTCGTCCTGTCCCCTGTGCAGAAAAACACCCCCCAGAGCATGATGCTTCCAGCCCCATGTTTCATTGTAGGTATGGTATTATTGGGATGATACTCATCATTCTTCTTCCTCCAAACACGGCGGATGGAGTTAAGACAAAAAAGTTCTACTTTGGTCTAATCTAACCACAGGACTTTCTCCCATGACTCCTCTGGATCAACGTCTTAGTCTATTACTGATAGTAGTGTAGTTCTGGGCTGATTCTTCACCATCCTTAGCATCATTGATACCCCATGTATCTACTTAGACTTTGGCTAATTGTGGGGTGCAGAGGTGTCTTTATGACAGCTAACGACCTCAAACAGGTGCTACTAATTTAGAATCATGAGCAGACTGTAGCTGGACTATTTAAAAGCAAAATAACAGGTCTTTAAGGATCAGAAATCTGGCTGATAAGCAAGTGATCAAATATGACACAGTAATTCACAAATAAATTGTTTAAAAAAATCATACAATGTGATTTCAGAATTTTCCTTTTTAAATTCTGTCTCTCACAGTGGAAATGCACCTATGCTGAACATTGTAGACCCCTCCTTGATTTCTAAGTAAGAGAACTTGCAAAATCACAGGGTGATCAAATACCTCACTGTATATCATATAACTTATATATCTCATACACTCATATAACTGCTAAAAACAATAATAATTTTTAAGTAATCAATCATATCGAATATTTTGTAGTCAACAGTCAAGAGTTTCTACAATGTATATAAATATACATTAAAAAAGCATTAATTTACCATATATATGACTGCATTACATTATAATCCTGTTAAATATTACACAAATTATCAACAATCAACATTTATTTATATAGCACCTTACAGCACCTTACAGCAAGTTGAACCAAGGTTCTTCACAGGATTAGAATAATGACTGCACAATGCCTATATTCAATAAAATGGCAATAGAATGGCAATAAAATATACAAAAAGTTATTATATACCAAAAGCCATTCTAAATAAGTAAGTCTTAAGTTTGGCTTTAAACAGAGGAAGCTCTGCTATAGTACATAACTCAGAGGAAATGGTGTTCCAGAGTTTAGGACCGGCCACCGCACCTGAGCGATCGCCCCATTTGCACATTGACTGAGGAACCTCTAGTAAGTTTGGGTCAGCTGAATGTAAAGCTCTAGGTGACAGGCCATTAACTGCACTGAAAAACAAACAGCAAAAGTTTAAACTAAACCCGGAACTGTACCGGACGCCAGTGGAGAGAATACAGGATTGGTGTGATGTGATCATGTTTACAAGCCGCAGCATTCTGCATTATGCTTAATAGCACTCCTTACACAACATACCTGCAGCAGCGAGAGGAAGAATTCTCCAGGCAGATCTGAGTCTTTCATATCAGCCAAAAGCTGCACGACACACTCCACTTTCCACTGATCCCCTGACACTTTTTCATATAACATGTCATCCTCAGCACTGCATACACACGACATACCGAATGATTAGATATTACAGAAAATCCACTTCAGTGGCACCAAATCAAATCACCCTCACGTTACAGACCTGACTGGGTCTTTTAGGGTGAGTCTGACGCCTCCTTCACTGCCAGGTGAGAATTGGTAGTCAGGCGCAACTCCACCTTGACCACCCTGCACATCACATAGGTATTTGAGCAGTAGAAGTGCTGTTGAATGCTCCACATGTGACAGGTACCACTGCAGGATCTCATGACAGGGGTTGCTGTCAAACATAATCAAAATTAGGGCTTTTTAGTTTACCAAATATTTAAATATCCTTCTAAGTAAGGCTTTTACTCACCGTAGGTGTGAGACATTTTGTTTAGTGTAACAAAACAGGCTGAAGATTGTGGGAATTACATCCCCCAGAGCACATGGCAGTATTCCTGATGGACTGTTACCCACCACGAAGATCTGTTAGAAGTAACACATTTTTTTATTTTTATTTAATTAAAAATATTTTTTGAATGATTAAGAAAATAATTAAATAATAGAATTAAAACTGTGTCAAAACAGTTTATTTCAAAGTTGCAACACCAGGCACGTCTGTACTATAAAGAAAAATAGCACTTAGGTATGATGAATGCTAAAGTCGCAAATGTAAATTAAAACAAAATCCATGTTTTCAATTATTTTAAACATCTTTTGCATATACTGTTTACACCTGTTTGCATAACCCACTTAAAAGCAAGTTTCACTTACCAGACTTCTAGATGAGAGGAATTAAATTTATCAACTGTGGGCCATGATATTATGACCGACTTTATTAGGAACAGCTTTATACCTGCTTATTCATGCAATTATTCAATCAACCAATCATGTTGTGGCAGTACAATAGAAAAAAGAAAAATTATATATATATATATATATATATATATATATATATATATATATAAATATAATTCTTCATATTTTACTTTTATATATATATATAGTCAGTTAAGGCTTCAGTTAACATTTAGATCAAACATCAGAATGGGAAATATTTTTTGGATGGTTGTGGAGGTCAAACATTTTTATTTAAGTAAGTAATATTACCTACAGTTGTGCAAAAAACAATCTCTAAACAGATATTAGTGAAAGATGTCATGATAGAAGAGTCAGACATATTTGACTTTACAAAAAAGGCTATGATAACTGTATTAACCAAAACTAAATCTGTAGTGAGCAGTAAAGTATCCGAAACCACAGCCTGTCACACTCTAAGGTAGATACGCTTTAAGTCCATATTAGGTTCCTTTCCTGGCACAGGCTCTTACAACCTAGGTACTTAAAGAGTGGAAATAGACAATGAGATGTTTTTGCAAACTTTCACTGTCCAATTTTAGCGACCCTATACCAAAACTCTGTCATGGCCGCTGGGATCAAACTTGTTCTCCATTTTGATGTTTGCTGTAAACATTAACTAAAGTTCTTAAAATGTATCGGTATGAATTCATTTACCTGTCTGCCACATGTTTGGCTGGTTGGATGGGAAAAGTTTCTACTAGAGCAGTCACTGAGTGAATACGAAAATATACTAAATAGCACCAAGCAGGCCAGTGCGAATTTGGCAGCCAGAGAGAAACAAAGAAAGTATCTGCGCCATAGAGAGTTGAATAATAGGAATTTTAGGCTACCTTGTTAATAGCAATTGAAAACACTGATTAAAAATACTTAATGGATTACTTATACCAAATATGACATATTAGTATTATATTAGTAATCATAGTAGTATGTTTCTCACTTTATACACATCCTCCACACAACGAGTCAGCTCAAACTCCGGTACGACATCCTCTCCTGTAGGATTTGCAGCTTCTAAAATATAAAATAATATATCAACGTAAACTGTTAAGGAGAAAAAAATATTTCATATTTGTGTCATATTTTTATCATATTTTTTCAGGATTGAGAAGATTCCGTTTCCACACCAGCAAAGGTTTAAAACACACACAGACAGTGAAGATGTAGCACCATCAGTCACACAACTGCAGGCCTTGCTGGACATTTTAACAGCGGAGAAATCTATACTTAATCAGTCACAACCTATTAAAAGAAAACCGCAGTCTTTACACACATCTATACACAGACCTGGGACTGATGCACAGTGCTGTAGGGGTGACAGGAGAGGAGTCACTAAGAAGCGCTGGGCAAACTCGGGCTGATCTTGCACCATGGTGAGCACCACCCTGGTGGCCACTCGCTGGAACTGCAGAGCCGTTATCTTGTCCGTGAAATGGAGAAGCTCTAAAACCTAAACAAAGCACAGTGATATATAAAAAAAAGAATAAAAATAATGGAATATAATTATAACCAAGGTGATGAAGCCATTAGTGCAAAATATCCTCTGTTTCTACATTATGTATCACTCAAATCAGCCCCCTACAGAAATAAACAGGTTGAGGGAGTTAAACAGGATTTTGATCATGTGTAAGCAAGATGATTTGTGTTGTGTATTTGTATATTGGTTGTGTGTGTGTTTATGCCATCCACATGCTGCAGAAGCAATGTAAATGGTGGAGGTAGTATAGTTGCATGTCACATGACAAGCAACAGTATAAACAAACTACACCAGAGTCTCCACATCACATATGTTTTAGATTATTTCAGACATCTTTTGCATAAACTGTTCAAAACTGTTTGCATAACCCACTTAAAAGCATGTTCCACTTACTAGCCTGCTAGATCAGGGGTGTCAAGTCTGCCATGACAAGTCCAATAAAGGTGTGAAAAGGCCATCAAATTAGTGTATTGGTTTAAAAGATTTGTACCATGACAGATGAGAAAACAAGTGAGAAAGAGTGTTTATTTGAGTTACTATATACTATACAAAGATTTGTAATCAATTTTGACTTAAAAAACGAGCATTGTCTTGGTTTACGAGCATCGAATATCATGTATCACTAATTGTAGGTAATTGTCTCCCCTGCTGGGTCTTAGTGCGCTTCTCTTACTGTATAATCAACATGCATGCGTGTACCGTTTACTATAACACTGTGACCACGTGTGTGTGTGTGTGAGAAACATATTTTATTTTGTGTTTGTAAGCGTGTTTGTACAGCGCGCATGTGCTGTAAAGGCGAGAGTGTGTGTCTGGCACCACCGACCATGTCACAGCCAAAGTCACCGAGATGAATTATGATGTTTGATGTGAACATTAACTGAAGTGCTTGGACTGGATCTGCATAAATGTGCAGATGTTTATAATAAAGCGGTCAGTGATTTTGAAAACAATAAATGAACACACTAATTGAGAGTATCTACTAAACTAATATGTTAAATGTAATGAATAGATTGTTTTCATGAATTGACTCCGCAAATATGCATCCAGGAACAGCTGGCATTAAATTACTAATTTCAGAGGCCAGTATGGAACATTAATTACAGAGAAATAATACTGAACGAATACTGTGCAGAGCATAATGTGTACCCATACCTGCATAGTCATTTATGATGATGCATAGGGACTTAATTTAGGTTTATTTATAAAAAGCCATACCATTTTTATCTGAGCACTAAACCCATCTTTACCTGCGGGCACACTTGACTGTAATAACTCTCAGCAGAAAGCGACTGCTGGGGGCAGGTCGCCAGGATTTTGGCCACAGCATCACATTTTCTCCAATCTGAGTCTCCACCTAGTGGACAAAATCATGGAATACGAGTACAGTCTTTAGGTAATTCCGCACATAATGAAATAAATCTTACAAAAAAGTAAAACTATATATTCTTCCATACCCACACTTTACCGAATTACTTTCATGAGTTTAAAAAAAAAAAAAACATTGCTCCCCATTAGTGAAAACAATCACAACTATCATATTACTAAATACTCCTTCCTCGTCAATACCGTCAATACGATCTTGCCACCAAACTCTTACCTCCCGTTCCCTCCAGGATGGCTCTGACCACTGCTTGGACACCGTGTGGCTGCATCAACCTCTCAGAGAGCAGCTGGCCACAAAGACGCCTCAACCAAGGGGGAGCCTGAGGCAACTTGGAGCCTGGACCCGCCTGGAGGAGGACACCAACACTGAACAGTGTAAATTAATGAAAAATGTAGATCAGAAAAGAAAAGAACTACCTTAGGGCCTCCTTGGAGAACCAGCAGTTCCTTAATAGCAATTGGTTGATAAACTCTTCCCAGGAGATTCTGAAGTTCTTGTTTGCTCGTCTTCCTCTCCTCCACAGTGAGGCCCTGTAAACAAAACATAACTGGAAAAAAGGCCAGTGCTAATGGAGTTTGAACTGAAAACCCCAAGAAACAGCTAGAAACAACATATATACTTTAATGTTTGATTGGGGTGATTTTTATTTTGCAGATCTACTTCAGGTCATGCTGTTGTACTGAAAAACTGAGGCCCATGGAGACCTCTTCACAGTCGTGCTGAAATTCAGTACAACAGCGCACCCTTCGTGTAATATTGCTTAAATCTATACCCACTAAGGCCTGTCAGTGTGTCCTGCATGATAATATATCATGTTATAATTCTATCTTGTTATTGATTCTCTGGGAAATAAATTTGTTTTTGACAAAAATAGAACTGAATATTTGGCCGTATTAAATCCGAAATGTAACTGTGTTATAGCTGTGTTATAGTTCCCCAGTGAAAGGATGTTTAAAATTGGTTTTCAACCAACATTACATGCAAGATGTGGAAAAGAGAAGCTGAGATTTCATAGATATTAATCAATTTAATCTTTCTGATCTGATTATTAAAGCAGTAACATGTCTTAATAAAAAACTAAGACAACAAAAACATATAAAAAAAAAAGTTTAACAAAATACAACTAGACAGACAAGTACATGTTTATTCTGTAAGTTCAAAATAAACATTTCTTATTTTTTGTCATACCTCATCACTTGGAATTTAAAAAAATCTTCAATTTGATTTTTTTCTGTAAACATATCTTTAATTTAAAGTATTTAAATAGTACAAGAATTTAAGTCATTAAGCATTAAAAGGTCTTAGGCATGTAAAGTGGAATATTCTGCCTCCAGCTCCTCGATAATAAATATCAGAAAGTAAAGAACATATTTGAACAAGATTGTACATGGTTAAATAGTGAAAGTGTATAAGAACCAGAATTAATATTTAGCAATTTGTAACGTAAAAATAAGCTGTTATCGTCAAAAAATGTGATTAACATTACCTTACTACTCTCTGCACTTTCTCCAACGGGCCGATGAGGCCGATATCCTAACTGGCAGAGAGCTGCCATGAGATCACCCAGGTGGCGAGTAAAGACTAGCGTGGCCAGAGATGAATGTGCAGCCACCTCAAGAAAAACAGTAGTGGTTATGAAAAGTCTGCGCTCACAAGGTGGAGCCACGTCACGACGCACTGCTCCCTCCACAGCAACCCCAAATGCAGAGCGCAGTGCCAGACTCACCCCCACCCCGGGTACCAAGTATGGACACAGGCCCAGAGTAACAAGAAACTGTAGCACTGTGCCCAGAGTCTTCTGCTGAGCTACACTAAGGACATCTGGAGGTAATGGTGGAGCTGCCTCTGGAGTACGAGGGTTTGAAACAGCAGGACATGAGTCCCTGTTAAAAGCCTCCACCAGCCTGCAGAGGTTTCGCGCCAAGCAGAGCAGCAGGAGGAGACACTCCTGTACAAAGCTCCAGGTTAGGTCCTCAGTGTGAGCACAGAACCACTGTGTCTCAGTCCTGACCTCCTCTAGTAAACGTCTGGCCTCCTCCAGCTCGCCGCCGTCTAACATTCGCTTCAGCTCCAACTGGTTCCTCTGGAGAGCAGACACAAGCACTTCCTGCTGGGTTGATTGTGAGCCACCCAAATTGGCCTCTGTGAAAAAAAAAGATAAATAAATAAATAAATTCTATGGTCATATACACACATTGGCATTATACTAAATGAAATGAAGTACATGGAGAATTAATGAGAGAATCATCTAAGCATGGCTTAGTAAAAATGTTAGTTTGCACAAAAAAAAAAAAAAAAACTAGTTTGCAATTTTTTCACAAATAGAAACCTGCCGGCAATTAGAAAAACAATGTCTGAATTCTACAAAAAGGCTGATCACTTACAAGTTCAGAAGACATGAATACAGAGGAGGCACATACTGAGGCAAATGTCTGGCACCCAAGTAAATAAAATGTTTATACGTGTAATACTTAGAAAAAAAGCTAAACATTTAAGTTAATATTGGTGTAATGGACCATGGTTGATCTGTTATTTCATACAGATCCCTATGGTTTGGCATGTATGTGAACCACAGGTTAACTGCAATGTTTATCATTACAGAGCCAAAAACTTTAACTCTTTTTGCATGTGCACAAATGATATATTGCTCAAACACACTGTCACACACACAATCTATAGTCATTCAAACTTGCACTTGTGTGTCTCTTTGGGTTGCTATTGCCAGATCAATGCTAAAAACCTGCCCAGTCTGTTAAAAGTTGGGCAAATAATAACATCAGTACTACAACTCACACTGTGCCTTGATTATAGATGCACAGACTTATCCAAATTTAATTTATCTCAGGTTATGGACTTTAAATATATCTAAAACACTTGTTTAAAAAAATATTGTCCCCTTTCTAAATAACAACTACTGAAGCTTCCCCAGGAAAGCAGAACAGAGTAGAGCAGTACCAGAGGCTACATAGGACATTTTTATACATGCTGTACAGTAAAATCAGTTTGCATTAATTGGACAAACAGCACAATGTTACAGTAAGATAACACAACAAGATAACACTAACATTTGGTTATATGATTTGGTAAAATATTGAATTTCACCATAAGTGATAAATTACATAAATAACTTGGTCATTGTTGAATTACTGAGTTCTGCCTGTTTTGTCCTAACCAATAAGAGGCCAGACCCATTTCTCCTTTAAGGGACATTATGGTCGAGATAGCACAGACCAAATTAACCACATTTTAGGGTTAAAAGGCCTTTGTGATATGTATCACATGAATATTTTATTACTTTGTTTTATATTAATTTCTTCAGGAAACGTTGTCAGAAAAAGTTAAATACAAAACAATAGATGTTACTTATTCATAAGTATTGTTTAATCAGATTAGACTTCCTTCCAGTAAAAAAAAAAAAAAAAAAAAGATTTTTAGCTTAGGAATTAGCTACCCAGTACCACCATATTGTAAATGATATTATAGTGTATATTGATATATCACACAAATTCATGGATTGTCACATGACCGCACCATGATGTTTATTAGATGTCACTTGTTCATTGGAAGTTCATGAGTTAAAGTTAAAAGTAAAGCTGAATAAGGAACTTTCTGGAACATCTGAAGAATGTGTAACATCATGGGTTCTCATGGGCTACAGCAATCACTTTTGCTTTATGGTATTAAAAATGTATGTGTAGGCTATAATGAATAACCTATACTTTGAATATTTTATGGCATACAGTACATCAACAGTTTTATTTATTTATTTACTGTGTATTTGTTCATCCCATTAATCAGTCTATATTTTACACATGCAGTAACGTCATATCAACACAATGTAGGTTTACATTTTGACCACTAGAGGCCGTAACTCCCCTACTTATGTGTACAGGGATGAAACGAAACTGCTTTAGGTAAGTCTGGAAAATAAGGTATTTATCGATATTTTCAGATATTTCTTGCTTAATATATTTGAATGTTAGAGATTTTAGAGGTTTTACCCTGGACATTACAAACCTACACTATTTCTCAATGTGTACATTCGCTAAAACGCACGAAATCTACAGCGTAAAAATACAAACAACTGAAACTGGGGCAATGAGTAACACGCTCAATTGTACAGATCAGAGCAACCCTTACCTCGAATTGGTTTGGTAAGGACGCTAAGTGCAGTTATAATTTCCGTGGTCATGTTTATCAACAACACGAGCTCCGCACATGCGAATTAATGTCGCGCGAATTATACGTCATGACTACGTAAGGTAGCGTGCGGGGGGGGGGGGGTTAAAATAAAGTAAAAGTCCTTCTCTAAATCAGGGGTGTAAAATCATCCCTAGAAAAGGCTAGTGTGGGTGCAGGTTTTCATTCCAAACCAGCAGAAGCCGCATCTGATTCACCCTGGTAAATTAGTCTCTCGTGGATTTCAATAGACCATCAGATCGGCTGGGCTGAAACAAAACCTGTACCACACTGGCTATCGGGATAAGATTAGACACTCACTCACCTTCTATATCGCTTTATCCTGTATTCAGGGTCGCAGGGACCTGGAGCCTATCCCAGGAGGCTTAGGGAACGAGGCGGGGTACACCCTGGACAGGGTGCCAATCCATCACAGGGCACACACATACACACTCACACACCCATTTATACACTATGGGCAATTTATAAACGTCAATTAACTTAACCTACATGTCTTTGGAATGTGGGAGGAAACCAAAGTATCCGGAGGAAACCCACCAAGCACGGGGATAACATGCAAACTCCATGCACACAGAGATGGGAATCGAACCCTGACCCTGGAGGTGCAGGGCGACAGTGCTAACCACTACAACAAGATTGGACACATCTACTCTAAATCACATTTTAAAAAGATTATATTAAAAATTATAGTTTAATATAAAATATATACTAAATTATATTTACGGTTGTGGAAAGTGCCTCAATGTGTATGTGTTTATATATTTACATTAGCTGGCATTTGTTTCTAAGTAACTTATATTTTTATGTATTTTTTTTATCTTTATCTTCGATAAATGTGTTGGGAATATGTTCCCTTACCACCCAGCATGGCTGGTATTATTATTATTATTGAATACATTCATATACAGTATGATTAAATATTTTATTACATTTAGAAATTATTTAAAAAACAATTATCTGGCAGCATATATCAGGTTGAATTACTTTATTAGATAAAATTAGATTACATTTTTAAAAAACGGAACACCAACAAAACATTTACAATATAACTAATATAATAGTAATAATGCATAAAATATAAATAATATATTTACACTGGTAAACTAACAAAAATAGATATAAATAAAATAACATAAAATAAAACTTTATAACCAAACTTCCTAACAGAAGTCAAATAATTTAAATAAATAGTCAATAAATTATCACATAAATAAAAGATACAGTAGTGTATGTACAATATACCCAACTGCAACTTCGATTGCATAGTAATTTCATGCTTAAAAATGCAGCTTATGAAACACACTAGCACGTAGTGCTGTTTACACAAAAAAAACTTAAAAGTTTTGCATTTTAAAACAAACACAACAATATTTGAGACATGTCTCTACAGGGTTTGTATTGGTTAAGAGCTAATTCCTCTACAAGAGGTTATTGTCTGGGCACGGCGCACGTGCAGGCCACGGGCAGTAATTTATACACAACTTCTAAAGAGTATTTCAGCGGATTAGATGGACACGCGACCTTCTTCAGGAACATGACGTTCTGCTTCACCGGGACCGAGTTGTAGTCAGTGTTTTCAGATCCGTTAATGATGCAGCCGGAACACAGACACTCGGCCACTTCATACACTGAAGGGATTAGGTTAGGATCAGTCTCAACCCTGTGGGGGAATAAAAGATAACCTCGGGTCAATAAATAAACAGGGCCGTTTGTCATTTATGCACATAATGTTTAGGGGTAAGTACCAAAATGTTAAATCATCATACGTCAAAAATATCATATGATGCATGATGTGTCACTCTTTATCATGCTTTCATTTGTGCAACTTCCCTTTTATGTGCAGTCAAATTCAGAAGGAGTTTTGTGTTTGGTAATTGTCTGGCGGTATAATTCGTTTGTTTTAGTTTTAAAGTGGACAACGAAAAAAGAGAAGCGTACTCGTTTTTAGGTGAGAAATATGAGTGTAGAAGAAATCTCAAACAAAATCACCCGAGCAGCGATAACACGAAGATACTTATGTAAATAACTGCTGTAAAACATTATCTGCATCATATACAACTTCGATTTGTCACGTCCTGTAACCGGATCGCGCCAGAACTCATCTGGAACCGGACGCTCCGTCTCACTGGCCGCATTCTATAGAACTGGAACTCGTAGATAAGAAAACTGTTCTGAGAACGGCCCCAGAATCCGTTTCCTCATATCTGAACCAGTTCGGCGATTCTAGAACTGTTTCCAGAACTGCTGCCGTTTGCGCATCGACGAATACCATTTTCAGAATTTCAATAAGAACATAAACTCGCTCACACACACTTGGACGTGCTGCTTTGCCTTTTACCTGCCTGTTATAACCTGCTCAAACTAATCACAGCGGTCTTACTTGGTCCTGTTCAAACGACGAAACTCAGCCAGAGCACACAGCTAACGTTTTGTGACAGATTCGACAGCTTTTAGATATCTCGACTCTCTAACAAACTCTGAATGCGATACAAAAAAAAAATAATAAAAATGTGTACGGGCTATAATCATCCAGTAGCCTGACTGATATTATATACACCGGCGCGCTGATAAACTGGCCTACCTGTCGAGACTCCCGTGGACTGAGCCTGCCGGTGTTGTCGCGCATGCGCGCTTAGCTTTTGCGTGCCCATAAATTCACGCTTCTTCGTATATTTCAATATTGGCGGGCTGTTCTAATGTTCATAAAATAGGTTATTCATAACTTTGATTATGAAATATTTTACTCCGAGACACTTTCGCACTATGAAATAGATTTTATAGTAATTATAAAAAATAGTAATTTTCGACTGGATAAGTGTTTCTCACAAGGACACAGTAATATATCTTATATAAATATATATAAATCTTATATATATATATATATATACTTTTTTTTTTTTAGGAAGATCAGTAAATGTGCGCGGATGACCTACAGTTTGGAATTTCTACACACGTTTGTTGACATTTTTTCCGCCACCCTATTTCTGACCAATCAATGAAAGGTGATTACGAGTCGTGCACGCCCCCCCTCGTCCACGTTAGAGTGTAGGTAGAACCAAACAAACTAAGACACAATGGCGTAAAAACAAAAGTAAAAATCAATTAAACTCCGCTTCTGATGGTTATGTTTGAAAGCGCAGTGATATGCATTCTGTCTAAAAGCTCTACCAAACGGAGCAATGTGCAGTGATGATGATTATTTAGACTCACCTTGATCTCCAGGGAGACAGTGATCGGTTCTTGAGATCAGGTGAGAAGACCCAGTGCGTGAAGTCGGAGCAGGACGCGGTGGACCGAGGACGTGCAGGTACGTGCTCGGTGTATCTACTTGTCCGCCGCAGGAACTTCTTCGCCTGGGTCATAAGTTCCTCTTCATGAAAACAGCCTTTATGCTTCTCACCTGTTACAGCATGCGTCAGGGACAGGAGCAACACTCCAGCTATCAAAGTAATCTAGAAGAGAAAAGGAGGGAAAAACGATTAAACTAAAACATATCCAACGAACATACCATCTGAGGATATCAGCAGTGTTGGACTAAATGGAACAACCATACTACACTGTACTTACCCACATCTTTAGTTTGGCCTGTTACTCCACAAGTGCTGAATGATCCAAACCCAAGAGTAGTCGAGCAATATATCTTGTTCACTGGCTGGGAAAATCCAATGAATGAGGAAATGGAAACAAAATACTTCTTCCTCTTCCCTCCCCATCCATAGAGCACAATAGTAGAGCATTGGGGACGGTTTATTAATTGGTCATTTTATTTATTTATTTATCTTTAAAGATAGTTAATGACTCAAATGTAGTTTTTTCTATAAATAACTCACGTTCTAAGTATTCAGTTTTATGTTGAAATTAGTGTTTACTACTGAATTTCTCCCCCTCAAAACTGATCAATTGCTATTTTTAACAAATTATGCAACAGGATTTTAAGACGAATTAATGTTAGAAACTGCTCTGAGCTACAATAATTGGTTAATGTCAGGATTACTAACAGATCTTATGATGGTTGTGTTTTCATACACATGTATTATACCTTGATAATCTGTACCGATTAGTTGCTTACTAAAAAATATATTCAAAGTTTTGTGGTTATTTTCTTCAGAACCAATTTGATCACATCGCATTTTTGTTACCCTATACTGCAATGGATAATCATCAGATGGCACAACACGGCATTTCCTCCAAATTATTGCTTTAATTTATTCCCCCATTAGATATTTATTACTAAAAGCCTCCAAAATTCCAAGGTAAAATTTCTTATCCACATTTATAGACAGCATAAACAAAGTTTAATGATGATGAAGACTTAAGAACTTAAGTGTTACATATTTCTCAAAGAACAGATAACCAAACATTGTTTTTTTTTGTTTAGTTTTTTTACTCCTGTTCTACACTCAAAAGAATTCTGAGATTCCTAAAGGACTGGAACACTGAGTGATTGAGCCCTACAATAATGTTTCCAAGGACAAACCATGATTAAAGGTTCTAGATGTTATAATTATTTTAAGGTGCATCGTTGGGATTTTCATCTTCTTGGAAACTCACCAGAAATAGCATTTTCTAAAGCACAGCAATCTTTAGAATTGATGGGCAGTTGCCTTTGACCAACTGGATATATAAACAATATTAATCAATGACAGGAGCGTGGCTGCATGATCTCAAAACCAACTATGAGATTTGATAATTTTCCCCATCTAAACTCAGAACATACACACAGTAGATAACATGTTCCAGTACTCCCAGTTCCTTATCAGCAATTACACTAAACAGTGGTTCACTCTCACTGCATAGAAATTTCTATCATTAATTCACCAACTTACACTGGCTTTAACTGTGGCATAAAACAACTCAAACAACCAACCTAAAAAGGTTTAAAACACTTTATATACGTGTTGACTTCTAAAGTGTAGTCCTAAACTTTTTTTTAAGCCCAACTACAAATTTGCATACTTTCCCTGAATAAACAACCACATAGTCATATAAGGATTCTCTTTATCAAAATAGTTTATTTAGAAGCTTTCTCTGTCACAAAATGCAAGATATTATTCTTCCTTATCTCAGTGTCCCAAAGCCACTCTTACACTCACCTAAAAATAAGAAACAAAATAAAATACAATGTGTATGTAAAGAGCTAGGGGACCAAAAAAAAGTAATCTTATAAAAGCAATACATCACATTACTGTCATTGTTTCTCTAGTTTCATATACTGTAAGAGGTGTTTTTCCTCATCTGGTTTAATTTGTACACAGTCAAACAATCAGGAATTGCTAAACATTCAGAACTGAAGAGATCACTCATTAAGATGGGAACACGCGTACGTTGAGGTCTTCAGAGTGTCAAAACTTAGGTTAGACAGGAGATGTGTGCACAAAAGCAGTGACTCAGTAGGGCAATCCTTAATGATCAAAATCTTTAGTTTTGTTTTAGATAAAAAGACCATGGACAGACTATTAACAAAAAAAAAATAAGTACAGGAGAGAACAAAATGGAGCGAGACAGGGAGAGAAAAAAACTTATTTTTCTCAGCATAGAGAGACACTACAGTAAAGCTTCCATCTTCTTGCAATAACTGATTAAGAGTGAACTGTCACCGCACTACAATATCACATCAATAAAAATGTAGATGACCTCTTAATGAGGGGAAGTTGCGCGAGTAATGTAGCAGTGGTCTTTGAGCTACGTAGACGTCTGAGATTTTAAACACAATGACTGGTTTTATCCACTTCTGTACAACCCTGCATGTCCTCGGTGACTGATGGCTTAGAAGTCAGATGTTGCAGGCTCTGGCATATTGCTCATTTCCCAGGGATTTTAGCCCTTTTGCGGGCAATGGCATCCTCCACAGCCTTCAGCTGCTTCAGCAACTCCTCTCTGCGTGAAAGTGTGCTGCTAGGTTTGCCCGAGCCTGGTGCAGGGGCTGGAGCTTTACCAGCTGACGACGTGAGGCTTTTTCCAGAAGACTTGGGTGGTGGGGACTGGGGTCGTTTCCTGGAGGACCAAATATACAATCACAAACCATTAGAAAAGAAAATAGTGCCTTTAAATTATAGTATAATCTTTGAACAAATACACAAAGGTGTGTATCACGTTTAGATTTAATTACAGCACACAATGTGGTGGCAAGATCATGCATGAAAATAATTCCTCATGTTTGGACTTAAGTTTGAATTTAACTTCTAAATTTAAGAATAATACAAAATTGTTTTTAAAACTATAAAATAAATAAAGCAGTAAGTAATTAAGTAACAACAAACAACAGGGAGGCCATGGAATTTGGAGAATGTGTAAAAACCATCGCCTGGTAGTATGCACACAAACACACAAAAAATTAATCATTTCTCTGTAGTATTCGTTTCCGAGTTTCTCTCTGGATGTTGCTCGTCTCCATAAATGTTTAGCTTGTTTCGTAAACGTGTAGATTTTGAAACCACACACATATATATATATATATATATATATATATATAAAGGGAGAGTGAAATGAAGTGGGCAGAGAGTGAAACGAGGGCTCCTACATAATAAAGCCGCTAAAACCAAGCATCACACTTGTGTACATATGTTTTTGAAAAGTATTTAACTATTTTAGATATTTAAAAGTAATCCCTACTGTATTTCGCTACAGTTTTATTATTCATGACAAGGCATATAGTATGTCGAGAGGGAAGTTGATGAAGAGAAGTGATGTTGATAAAACAGGTGTTCTGTTTTTGCCACAGCGTTCAATTTCTCTGAACAATCACTTCTCTCCCATATGCAGTGTGCGTCACCAGGTTTGCGTGATCTGTCCATGCACACACTGAATACATTTCTGGGCTTTCCCATTTTAATAATAATCCTCTTTCTAAACAAAAGGCTGGAGACTCAGCAAATATTTTCAGCAAACTATGATCAACACAGATCAGAACTTCATGAAAATAATGAACAACATTCAGAAGGAAAAATATTATTAAATTCTTTTTGCTAAATGTGACTGTTTTTATTTCTAAGGGGTTGACCTTAGTTTAATAGTTTTTAGTTAAACCATTATCAAGAAGAAAACTACTTTTCCCTATATGGGGAATTTCATAAAATGACCATGTGTGTATGTGGAATTTAGTTTTAGATTTAGTAGAAAAAGAAATGACATTAGTGGAGACATTAAGCAAAAACATTGATACAAACCTGTCTCCCTGTGGAGGCATGGGCCGGGGGCCTTGACCTCTTGGCCGCTCCATTCTAGGTGAGAGTGGGGAACGTCCAGGCCTCCTGTCTCGACCTATGAAAAGTTAGATTAGGTCATTTAGATAACAGTCCCATTTCGTGAAGTGTGTTGGTGTGTGGCTGCCCATTAAATGAACTGAAACTGCTGAGAAAGGTAAGGCATCTGTTAGGCAGGATTTCCATGTGGAAATCCTTGTTAATAAGCGTGCCGGTCATGCACTTGCAATTTTACAAACTAGATTTCTACTTTGGATTTTCCTTGCAAATGACCTTTACGCTTGGATGAGGCTTAAACTTTTACCTCTATCAGGAGACAGTGCCATTCTCTTGCCGAGGGGAGATGTTGGTCTCTCTTTGTCTGCAGGGAAGTACCTCTTTCTATTGCTTCTGTCTGCTTGTTGCTATACATTGAGGATAGAAATTTTAAAAAATTAGCCACTTGGTAGCTATAAAAATTATTATTATTTTTTTTTAAATCAGTATTTTCTATATAAATATTGTAAGCAGCTACCTTGTTAAGTAAGGTAAGTTTGATATCCTTATGTGAACCATAGCCTGCTGCAGGACCCATGGGTTGTGCATTTGTCGGGTGCCCTCGGTTTCCAGGGCCGGATCTGGGCATGCCTGGGTCTGCTTTGGGCGGGATGCCAGACTGATCGATCCTTTTCCTTTCATCTTTAAAGGTCTCCTCTTTCTTCGTGGGCTTTCCTACTTAAAACAGAAGACCAACTATGATGCTGAACATCATTAAGCAGAGTTTTCCACGAAAGCTACAACTGCACATTTGCTAATAAAATTCAGATTGGTTTCACTGATATGACTCACTAACAATATGGTAAAGAGCGATAATTATCTGTAACAAGGATTACCTCAACCAAAGAGCAGCTACAGTATGCAGTTATGCTGCCCAATTGTATTCTTGGAGACTTACCTACTGAGTTTTTACTGATAAATTTACTAAAAAAGTATTGTAACTAAAATGTTAAAGTCAAGATAAGAAAGTTTTCCTCAAAACCAGTCTTAGCAGAGTAAACTGAATAAAACCTGTTTGGCCCCAGGACCAAAGCTGGACAAACAGGTGTAAATATATACAATATAATAAGGCAATCAGAAAGCACAACGTATTGCATCACATCACATAGTACAATGACAGCATTACATCATTCATTGAGTGCAAGTGTGTCAGTCCACTACCTCTGTCTTTATTGCCATCCCTGTCTCGCGGGAGTCCTCTTTCCTTGCGCACGTGACTTGGAGTGGGTGGACGGGAGCTAGCTGAGGACACAGGACTGGCAAGGTCAGCATACATATCCTCAGAATCAGCACTGCGCACTGAGCTGCTGCTTGAGGAGGCAGATGACACTGATGACACGCTGCTCACTGACAGAGACCTGAACCATGGGAGGGGTGTAAAAAAAAAATGTAAAAAAAATCAGCAAACAAATGCCAGAGTTAGGTCAGTTATCTTAGCTATGCATTATAGAAGACTAGGTGTATGTGGAGCACTTTCGGCACCTGGACTTGTGGGATCCAGACCGAGAAACAGAAGCGGAAGATGATCGAGATCTGGAGCGAGAGCTGGAGCCTGAGTAACTGCTGCCACTGCCACTCACACTGCCACTTAACGTCCGTCTGTAAGAGTGATGGGGAGAGATTATTTTACTTTAATATAATAAAAACTGTTATAAGGGTAGTGTGTCTAGAGCCCAACATCCTGAACAGTTTTCTAGGGAGGCCAACATAGTATTCAAATCTAAAGTCTCCAAATCAAGTCCAGCCTAATGGAGCAGCAGTGGGTCCAGACTTCAAAAAGTCGAAGTTAGGCTGCAGAAAATTTTTAATCTGCTATTGTGAGTGCCTTATTATGATGAACCTGAACTCTGACTCCTAACAAGTTTTGATATGAAAAAGGATTTCATTGTACTGTCTTCCTATATGTGACAAAGATTATATCTACAGCAGAGGTAAGCTTATCTTAATTAATCAATCAACAAGTTTTAACAGTATAGTTCAATTAATTCTAAAGTGAAATGCTAAAAAAATATATTTAAACAGTGTATTAATATTAAAGCAAGCAACACTGAATCAGAGATGCACTGATGTCAAATCCAAGCAAGTCAAGGTCAAATTATATACCATAGAACTTATAATAAATTTCCAGTCAAGCACATACCATGTGATTCAATTTACATATTTTCTATTAGCCATAGTTACTCACCGATAATGTTGGGGATGTTTTTATTAGAAAATGGAGAAACAAAACAAACAAAAAAATTCAATACATTTAATGGCTTGAAGCTAACAGAATTTTGCATATTGAAGCGCAATGTGTGAAACCACCTACTGGGAAACAACATTCAACAACCTCTTTCCCCTCATAAGATTAAATGATTATATGGGGGGAAAGTAATATAACCAAGTAATTACATACAAAAAAAGCAGATGTGTTAATATGAGATCATGAGTGATTGAGATTTAAACTTAAATGCGTATTAAACTTTTAACCATCATTAGTTTGAATAACGAATATTTATTATGTGTATTATATATAAAAATAAATGAACACAAATGATGATATTTATGATGATTATGATCTCAAAAGATAGAAATAATAAAAAAACCCTGAACAAACATTACTACTCAAAAGTGAGAAGACAGACATAACAATCATGATGCTGGCACGGGACCCAGGAGTTCCCTTAGGGAAGTCTGCATCAAAGACTGCATGACACAGATAATAGCTACTTTGTTAACCAAAAGTCAACAAGAGCTCATGTACACCAGTGCTCTGAAAAGCCAAGAGATTTTCCCCCAGTAGCGCACCAGAATTCCCACATAGGGTATTCCACATCTCACTCTTCCACACACACACACCTACGAACACACAGAGCCCTCTGTATTCACTAGATTGTGACACACTGGACTCATGCAAATGCATCCATAAATCACACAGTTCACACACACACACACTTCCACGTAGAGGAAGGAAGAAAATTTGTGTGTTCCCCTTTCAATTTGCAATTCTTTTAAATTTTAAAATATTTTAATAAAAAGGCCTTTTAAAAGGTTTGTCAAATTAAATAAGGATTTTGTGCCCCTCTCCCATTTACGCTCTCATCCCCCTTCATATATACACTCAAAGATTCAAAGATGCTTTGTTGGCATGACAATTATTTATAATTAAATAAAAATTTTAAATGGAGAGAAAATTAAAACAGAAGAGTATAAAAAGAGTAATGATAAAACACACACACACACACACACACACACTACCTGCGAGGATCAGCCGGCTGTCTGTCTTTGCTGCGGCCCTCCCTTACATTGGGTGGTTTTGATGGTTCCCTTGGCGCAGCTGGTCTGCCCACATCACGGAGGTTGGGTGGTTTTACTCCTTCCACTATAGGTTTCAGAGGTTTGCCTTGCAATGACGGACTGGGTATCTTTTTAGAGGGGCCTTTCTCCCTGCGAGGAGGGGGCAGTGTACCGGGCTTCAGTGGGTGGCTTAAGGAGAAAAACAGATTTTTGTTTTTGGTCGCATGCAGTGAACAGACATGCTGCTTGGAGATGAAACTAGTTGCATAGAAGATAACAGCATAAACTTAACTTAGACTTACTGATATGCATAAATTGGACATTAATAACTGAAATATTCAAGCGGATTCATGTCTTCTTAAATCCCGTTAGCTCACTAACCCTTCCAAAAGATTTTTTTTGTATTCAGTAGTCCCACAAGGAAAGACTGATCAATCTTAGTATAATAAAGTGTGAATAATTAGTATATGAACGAAATGTGCTTTATTGTATCAGGTGCATTGTAATGTTGGTGGGTGGTTGGTGTGCGCATGTACCCTTTCACTACTCCAGGTGGTTGCTCAGCTTTATTCTTGCCTGCGTTTCTCTGAGCAGAAGGCGTCGGAGAGGGAGATGATGAATAGGATCTCGATCTAATAAATACAATTAAAAAATTGGAAAATAGAAAAATGTTAATTATGATAATCGTTTTTCAAAAGTGTTTGACAAAACGTGCTTTAAAGCCTTGGTTGGAGCTATTCTATGTATTGTGACGTAAGAAAATTTCCTGCGTCTTTTTCATTCAAATAAATTCAAAGAATGAAATAAGAACAGGTAACCCGACCCTCCCAGTGTGCTGCGCGTTTGCCACGTTTCCCCAGTGTGTGTGTAGAAGAGTGAGTGTGTGTGTGTGTGTGTGTGTGTGTGTGTGGATGAGAGTTTCTTGCCTGGAACGGCTGCCTGTAAAAGAGCTATGTTGGGAAGAGTGGGTTGAATAAGAGCTGAGAGATGAAGACCGTGAACGTGACCTCGAGTGAGAGGAACCGGAACCTGTGTATGAAGAAGACCGCGATGATGACCTGAGGAAACAACCTTGAGTTAGATCTCATGTACTCCTAGCATTTATGCTACAGCTTATACTACACAACAGAAAATCTAAGTGATAGCATTAAACATTACCGCGATGAGTTAGAGAGTGATACAGATGAGCCAGAGGGCCTATGTCTCCTGCGGCCCCGAGGTGGGGACCCCATGAGGCCTGGTCTTCGCCTTGGAGACTTTGACCTGCGCCAAGGGTCTTTCCATTCATCTGGCCGCTTCACCATAGGCACGGAATCTTTCTTTGGCTGCGGCTCCATTGGCCCTCTGGGAAAAAAATAAAAATAAAAAATAGGTAAAGGGTCATTTTCAGCCTTTCACTGGTCGCTTCTACAATTACTGAGCAAATGCTTAATGTGCACGGGGAAACAAGGGATAAAAATCACAGTAATGCATATGCGACCTGAAAAAGGCACCGCTTTACAAAGGCAAGCCAAGTTCAGATTTCGAGAATTCATATGCTACCTCCTGGTATTTTTCTCCTCAGTGTTTCCCACAGATCAGAAAAATACTTTTAGTGGTAGCCAGCGGACTGGGCAGCATTACCTGCCAGCTCAAAAGTGACATACTACATTAGACAAGCAACAAATGTCCTTTAAATTAATAAATTTTATATATATATATATATATATATATATATATATATATATATATAGGTAAGGATCATGCAATATAGAGTGACGTACTTTTTCAGCACAACCTAGGCAATATGATGAACTGAATTTTATTTTAACAAATTATACAAACATGACTGAGCAGAAAAAAATAAAAAAGAGGGTCAGGGAGTCATGTCTTTTTCGGAGGCATATAATAATGATAATAATAGTAAGCACATTTTGTGAGTTCTACATTTTTGTGACATTTTGATGTCTGAAGTCTCCTCTGTCGACACACGTATGAGGAGTGAATTATTATTATTTTTAAATCGGTCATTTATCAATGCTGTGTTACCACTGCTTAAAGTATAAGGGTTCCTTTTTCTGTTCATTATTATTATAATTTTTTTTTTTAAAGAGGAGCCTATTCACTGTGCCTGTGTTTGTCTGCAGAGCACGTCAGTAAGCCCTTCTTATTTTTTTTTTTTATGGCTGCTGTTACACACTGCATCCACTGCCTTTCGGTACACTGCTCTCCTAGTAGCAGAATAAACAGGTACAGCGATCGCACAAGAGGGAATTATCCGCTATTAGTTAGTCCATCGCAAATGGAATCATTCTCGCCGACAGATTTTTATTATAATTTTTTTTTTTTTTTTTTGCGTGGGCAAATATACTTGGGCGGCCACCCATATACTTGGGAATACATGTAAGAAACACTGAGATCATTCCCTCACACTGAGCATGTGATTGTGAAGCACAGACACACTCCCACACAGTTGTCTTAATGTTGTTTTTCCACATTCACCAAATTTATTTGAAAGGAATGTATAAAGATCACTGCCAGGCGAAACCAGTACCAGGAAAAAGAAAATGGCACTGTTGATTATAAGTTTGTCTAAGAAGAGACCCTTGTGAGACGATGAAAAAGGATTAACAAAATAATTCTGCTACATTCTCCGACCAGGGGGAAAACCTTATTAGAGTTACAATGCAGGTTTCAATAGAGAAACCAGAAACAAGGAAAATCTGGTACAGATACTATTGCATAATAGCCATGGCTGTCCTTGTGTGAGTGATGCATTTGAGTGATGCAAGCATTTTACAAATCCTTGATAGAGTTACAACACTATACATCATGTACTCTTTTTGTGTCCTTATATGAGTAATGTTATCATGACAAACTTATACCACTGGATACAAACTTCGTAGAAATACATGTGGTGCAATCCATGACATCACGCTGGACATGTCTTATGACCCATGATTCAACAAAACAGTTACCGTAATTAAATAACTTTAATATTACTTTATCAAAGCATCAGCAACAAGGAAGAAAAATATGCAGGTTGGCCTGTCAATTTAATACCTGAAAAAAGTGACAGTGTGTTTAAAATGAAGGGGAAGTCTGCTTTAGAGGAAAAGGTCATGTCAGGATTTTCCCTTTAAAAGCAACAGGTTATTTTTTTATCTTCAAAAAATATTCAATCTCACTACAATAATGTCACCACAGTCTCACATAGGCAACAAATGCCTTCAAGCCTCGCATGATTAAAGCATACTAAAAAAGGAATGCGAGTGACTCTTGAAAGGAAATTTCCACACAGTTGTTTATTAATAGAGGTTATAATGGTAAATGTGGAAGATGTAATTAATAACCAGAAATGCAGGAATTTACAGACTGCTTTTAATACAAAGGTATCTTAAAGTCCATTAGATATGATGTCACTTGTGTGGGAGAAATTCCTTTTGGATGATGCAAGAGCGGGCCATGCACTGGAGTTAAAAATAGAGGCAACGAACAGGGCTATTTTTAGCACTTGAAAGAATCTGTTTTCAAACTTTCCTTGTTTTATGAGGAAATGAATTACCAAAAATTCAAATTAAATTAAACTTCAATAAACGTAAATAGCTAACAAAGATTTATAAAATGGATTGATTAAGACATGTTTATACATTTTATACATTTATATCATTAATGGAACTAGAATATACGCAGCACTTGCAATTCAAATATATTCATACCAGCAGAAGCTCAGGGAACAGCACTGCTGTTCTGATGACAAGAATTCAAACATTTGAAGCATACATTTAAATTATATAACTGGACAGACTCATTATAGACTGAACTGGATAGACTATTATGTTAAAGAAAATATCTTTAAATCACACTGAAGGAGCCAATACAACCCAAAGACTTAACACTGCCGTGAGGGTTCATACTCCCGTAGGTCTAAACTAGACCCAGTGAAACAGTGAGCGAGCGAGCGAGCGAGGTGTGTGCAACTGGCAGGTGCAGGTGAATGCTGCCATCAGAAAAGTATGTGGAGTGACGAGTAAGACAGCAAGCTAAGCAAAATTAAGTATTATGATAACTCTGGTTTTAAATTAACCATCAAATCTGCTTGTTGTTTCAGAGTCCCTCAAAGAATACATTCCAAAGTTCAGACACTTAATTTTATGTTTAATATTGGACAGTTAAGTTAATACATACAATATGTGCATAGCTGACAGTCACTATGGAGGCACAGAGAGAGTTTAGCCTAGAGGTAATTAAGTTAAGAAATGGGTTATGGGTTTTAAATGTTTTAAGACAGCCTCATTATCACAGACTTATTAAACAGGATTTTTAAACAAAGGGTGCAAACTTTGTTCAACAGCTTACTTGTTGCAGCTTTTTTAAATATTTTTTTTTTACTCATTTGACACATTGGGTGAACACTGATAATGTGGGGAAGGTTTTTGTCACACAGCTTTTCTGGCACTTCACAAGACACCTTCATAAAAAGCTTAATTTAATTTACAAATGTTCAAATGCAAAAAGAAAAAAAAATTAACTAATTAATATTAGGCATGGAAGTTAATCACCTCGCACTACGACATTACGATACCTAGGCATGATTGCGTGTTCATGCTCAATCAAATGAGCATGAACATGCAAGTTGAATGGCTGTGAGCACGTGGGCGTGTGCCGCTTCTAATGCGGGCATGCAGGGCTTCTTGCGCGTACACACGACAGCAAAATTCACCACTATTTCAAGTTTTCTTAATTTATGGATAACGTGGTTTAACAGCCACTTTTATTTATCGATAAAAGTGGTTGGTGAACTGTGTGTATCCCTCTGTTTCAAAAGAGGATAAATCTGAATATCATTTGACCCTTGTGGGACCCTGCATGTGAGAACTGCTAAGGAGGATACAGAGTCAAGACTAACAGAAAAACCCTTATTCCATCATGTATGATCTGAACCAGTCCAGGGCAGAACAAGTAATGCCCACACTGTGCTGCAGACAATATATGAGTGTGAAATAAGCCACAGTGTCAAATGCAGCAGGTCTATGTTTTATTGTTGAGTTCAACCAATTAGTGCTCGTGGTGTTTTAAGACATATGTAAAAGTGTGTAATGACTGGGTTTGAGACTAATTTGCTCACACAGTTTAAAAAGGGCAGATTGGAGCCTTCTAATATCGCAGAATTTTTTGATAATGAAATATCATAAAAAAGCGTTTGATGCACCACTCAGAACCTTTTGTGCTCGGTACAAAATAATTTATATCTGAGACTGATTGGCCAATAACTGATCATTGTCAATCAACTCAAAAGCCAGCTAATTCTGGTCGCTGGTTGATCGACGGGTTATCTCTATTATAAAAATTATTTGCCCCATCCCGATGTTTTAGTTTTTGCATATTTGTCACACTTAAATGATTCAGATCATTAAACAAATTGTAATAATACACAAAGATAAACAGAGTAAATAAATATGCAATTTTTAAAGGAAGATTTCATTTATCAATGAAAAAAAATAAAAAATTGAACCTACCTGCACCCTATATAAAAAAAAGTAGCTGTACCCTTTGCTAAATCATGAATGAACTTACATAGAACCTGTCTGAAAAAGTCAAGCTTGCTAAAGGATCTTAAAAAAAAAAGAAGAAGAAAAAAAAAAGCAACATGATCAAAAGAAATTCAAAAACAGGAAAGAAACCGAGTAATTGAATCAGTCTGGAAAGGGTTAACAAGCTATTTCCAGGGCTTTAAGACTCCAGAAAAATTTGCCACTATTTCAAGTTTTCTTGATTCCTGGATAACGACTTAAATCGAGAAAACTTAAAATAGTGGCAAATTTTCCCAGGAATGACCCTGTACCAAAAGTTACAAAAATTCCTTTTTTTTCTATCCTTTTTTACATAGGGGACAGGTCAGTTTGGACAATTTTTCTCCCCTTAATTAATTAAATCATCATTTAAAAATTGTGGCTTGAAAAAAGAATGTATAACCTTAAGATCTTTCTGATCTGGAGTTTAAGACTTCAACAAGAAAAGTAAATTTGCTTATCCAGTTTAAAATCATTATCCAATTGAACTTGAATTGAATTTTACATAAGATAAAAAAAACCAACAACAACAAGGGCACGGTAGCCTCTATCATTCTCAAATAGAAGAGATTTGTAACAACTCTCAATAAAAGGGTAAACACATGCTCCACTGGGTCCAAATACCAGAACTTTAGTTTTAGTCTTATTAAGACTCCATGCTTTTTCACATCCCCCGGGGATTCCAAAAGTGGTTTGTATACCTCTGTTTCAAGGTAAGATAAATTTGAATATTATCTGCAAAACCGTGAAAACACAATCCGTACTTTCTAATAATGGATCCCAATGGAAGCAAATAAAATAAAAATAATTAAGTCCCAAGTATAGACCCTTGTGGGACCCTGCATGTGAGAACTGCTAAGGAGGATACAGAGTCACGACTAACAGAAAAACCCTTATTCCATCAGGCATGATCTGAACCAGTCCAGGGCAGAACAAGCCATGCCCACAGATATACGAGTGTGAAATAATCCACAGTGTCAAATGCAGGTCTATGTTTTATTGTTGAGTTAATTAAATACATGTTTCTTCTTCTTCTTCTAATTATCATTATTGCTAAAAGGTAAACTGGGACTTGAGGCAAAATTTCCTGCGAATGAAAGCAAACAGCTAACAGGCATTTAAAAGAGACTTCAAGCCTAATACAGTAATAAGACCTTTATGTCCATAAATGACTATTCCAGCCAAGGTGGTTTAGAGCCCACTGAAGTCATTTCCGTGAACATTCTGCGAGTGGAACGCCTGATCCTTGAAGGTGGGGGTGGAGGTCACCAACTTGCAGAAGAGAGACATCTCTCTGTGAGACCTGTACGCACTATTATTCATTAACACCACAGGTACATTACAGAAACTCCGCTGGGAGTTACTTGCCACATCACCGTACAGTCCTGACCTCACCTGACCTTTAATCCCATAACTTTGCTCTGTTATTCTGCACAATCAAATGTCATGATTTGATTAGAACAGTCCTCGCTTCATCGTCCTCATTTTTATAATTTTTAAAAGTGTGGAGGTGCACACACATTATTGGCAACTTATCACTGGTGGCAGATTACGGATGATAAAAGGTACTGAACTAAATATCTTTTGGTAACTGGCAGTGCATTGGGAAGTTCCAGGTAGAATTCACTTGGCATCTCTTAACCCGTACATAAAAACAAACAGCAAAGTTGTCACTTCCTTTCCACACCTTTATGTTTCCTGGGCTTATTGCCCCACATGAATTACTCATACAAACAAAAGACAGGAAACCTCCATAGCCTTGATCATAATCATGACGTTTTAACTGCACCTTTGTGACGTTGCACAGTGATGAAATTCAGGCAAGGAAGCACACAAAAGTAAAAACAACTTGTAGTCCAGAATTACGTTAGTTTTTTTGGCTCTGTATATTAATGACTCCCTGATGCATAAAGCGCTGATGAAAGGTTTTTACACCGTATCAAACTTTCGACATTTTATGTTTACGCTCATCTTAAAATGGATTTAAATTCCTCCTCCCCACCTTATCATTCTAAAGATTCTGATCAAGTCCACCTGTTCCTAACTGACATCATCGGAAATTTAGGGAACTAGGAAAGACACATTCCCGCGTACACATGGTCTCGTCGTAGATGATGCGTCGGGTGGGAAAAAGTTCTGAATTGTCCGTGGAACTGCAGGGTAGGATTGCGTCAAGAAGCAGATTTGGGGAATTGTACAAGAATATTTCTGCAGCATGAAAAGTGCCCAAGGGCACGGTAGCCTTTATCATTCTCAAATAGAAGAGATCTGGAACTAGCAACAGTCTTCTCAAATCAATCAGAAATTGAAGGGCCCTGGTCAGAGAGGTAACCAAGAACCCAAGAGTCACTATGAATAAGTTCCTGTGTGGTAATGCTGCAGTCTTACAGAAGGAAATCGATCACTGCAGTACTTTACCAATCAGGTCTAAACATGCTTAAATTAAAATGCCTTAAGCTAAACGTTCGAAAGTGTGGCTTTACTGCACAATACAGGATTCCAATACCATGACGTGCAACAAATGTCTTTAAATAACTGCATGTGAGAGAAGGAAACGCATCAAACCAATGGGCACATGGGATAAAGTTAAAAGCAGAGGGATGCACTGTGTTTAACAGTTTGCCGGCATCAACTGGCAGCGTGGGCGTGCTCGCCCCCAGTCAGACGAACCCTAGCAAAGACAGGAGAGGTATCCTATTTTGCCAGATAAGGCAAATTTGGTCATATTTCTGCAAAAGAACTGCTGAAATTTAAAGCTGGTTTGTAGCATACCAGGAATACCAACAACTTTACTGTTACTGGTGTTAAATAATTGTAGTTGGGTTAGATAGTATGTATATTAGTTGTGTTTTGCATCTACTTATATTTATGTATCAATTTTGATCATTGAATAAAAAGGCGCTCTATAACGTTATCCACCATTTTTTGTGGGTATTTTTTTTTAAGTATTGGTTCAGGCACCGTTTAAAAGTAAAAAAAAAAAAACCTAAGCGATACTCAACCATAATGCACACACATGTCTACTTCCTCAAACTGTTCAGTCACGCTATTTTCATACCAATATATGCACTAGCAAGCTATATGACAATGTGCGATTTAAAAACAGGTTGTCTGAGGGGCACTGAAAAATGTATAACATTACAGTATGAATTCCATTGTCTAAATACACTAAACTGACCGAATAAGAGCTTCAGTTATATTTTAGCCATTAGTAATTAGTTTATTGGCACAAAAAGAAAAAAATTATTGCAGCTCACACACTTACAATCATGACAGAGAATCTAATTACCTAATGATGTAATGTTTTCCCTCTAGATCAGCAGTCACTCAGCACAATGCACCTCATAAACAATTGATATAATTGCAAATAATTAGCTATGACGGAGGAACTGCTCTCAACAGGATGAGGAATAGAGCTGGTTCATGTTTACAGGCATCTCTCATACATTTACCAGCTTGAGCTGACTCATTTTGTACTTATTTTGGTCTGCTAATATACTTCTATGCTGATTAAATGGTATGTGAGGTACAACAACATTAGCTGACTATAATCAGATACCAAAATACAGCGTGGCTGCATCAAAAGGTCCATCAAGTGAGGTTTGTCCTCACAGCAATATAGCAAAACAGCAGAAACTGGCTTAACAATCTAGTATAGTACTACATCTCTTTTCCTCACACACACCTAAAGAGAAACCATAACATGTTAATACTTCTTTATATTATATAGAATAAAATCCTGAGATACGCATAATGACTGGCATGGGGTACTGGCAAGGGGACATAAGTTTGCACCCAAAATAAATGTGCACAGGTAGCAGTGAATAGACTACAAAGAGAGCAACACAAGTGGGTTAAACACCTCCGCACACCTCCGATGCAAGCACGCGCACACATGCATACTCAGGCAGAGTTGCATCACACTAAGGCTGAAACTGTCCCACCTGTTCCATGAAACTAATTGCATCATCACAACACTGGAATGACACACTACCCATCAAACAGCAAGTATCATATACTTGAGTTCATTAACACAGTTTCATCAGACTGTATTAAATTTAACTAGGCCTGCAATTAAAAAATAAAAAATAAATAGTTTCCCAGAATTTCACAACAAAACTTAATAACGGAAAAAAGCTCATTAATGACCTATTTTTCATGGCAAAGATGAGAGTAACTAAATAAGAAGTCATTTCTGAAAATGATAACTATGACAAAATGTTTTATACTTTGGTCAAAAAATAAAAACTAAGAGTTTATGTGAATGATGGATAAATAGACAAAGAATTTAATTAATTAAACTAATCTTTGTATCCAATAATCTGTATATATTTAATACAATTGCAGTGCACCTAATGATTGTTTTTAAACAATTAAAAATAATAGGTTTAGGTTTAGTTTATTTATATAGCACATTTAAAACAGCCATGAGACTGACCAAAGTGCTGTACATCCACATCATAAAAAGGCTAAAAGTACACGATACACACAAAACTAATAAAACTAGTAATAATAATAATAATAATAATAATAATAATAACTACTAATGATAACTACTAATAATAATAACTTTACCCCACCACCAGGCATCAAAAGCAAAGCCCTTGTGACCAGGTATGGCTTACCCTGCTCTGCAGTACTGAGAAGGGAGCAGCTGCCTGCCAAAACCCACATTCAAAAACAGTTACGGAAGCACTTTTAGCAAAAAAAATACATTGGGTAACTTGGGTGTTTAGTATGCCTAAGGTAAGCTACAAAGCTAATTAGCTTCTAACACTTGACTGAACTCCAAATTCCTCTCTAACCCTTTAGAAATATATACAAAAACTAATTTGATTTACACCACCTTCATATGTTGTTCTCCTCACCTTTCAGGGGCCCAATACCAGTAAAACTGTTAAAACTTCTTCTACCAATGTTAATCACAGTGTGGCAGAGGGCATTTTCAAGGAATACCGTTTCTAAGTGTAAGTGTACTGGGTCAGTGGCACATGTCAAAGTTATAGCCACATGAATAGCAGGACCCGAGGTTGTGGTCCACTTCTGACACCCGTTACTTCTTAATATGCAGAATGTGACACAAAAAAGAGAGCTTAAAAATGGACTAAACCCAGCTAACCCATCGTTAAGCTTTTATGATTCTGTCGCTTTACAAACATATTGAAGGTTTACCAAAAACAACTATTTCAAAAACTTAAATACATGACTATTGTCGTACAATTCATAGCCTTTTGAGGATTAGTCGACCAAAAAAATAATAATAATCTACCCGCATTTGGAACTTGACAGATGTTAATTTCGGGACTGGCGGGAACAGTTCAAAACTCCTAGAGACTGGATTGAAGTCATGTACAATCTCCCTGTCTAAAACCCACTGAAAACCTCTGAAATGTAATCGAATGGAAGATGGATGGACACAAGATATCAAACAAAGCTGAACGGCTTGAATTTTTATGTCAAGAGTGGCATAATGTTACCAGTAATGGCAAAGGCTGGCGTAGAGTGTACATAGATGATGCATAAAAGCTGTGATTGGGTTATTCCATCAAATGCATCAAATGTTTCTTAGGTAAAACATTAGCACTATATTATTTAAAAATGAACAAGACCTTGCATCTTTTTGCTATGGCTGATCTGTGTGTTGGTGTGTGCACGTAGCTGAAGCCGAAAAATACGAGTCAACCACATGGCAAGCAAAATTAACTTAGCATCAGCATGTTTCCGTTTATGAAAGCAGAACCAGGTTTTATTGTGCTATTATTTAAAAAAATTTTGGTTGCAAGTGAGTAAACTAGAGCTTGTTCAACTGTGGTGAGAGTACAAATTAGTAGTATTTAGATCACTTAAAGGAACAACTGCCTGAATCAGATACACATTACAGAAACGTGTGTGATTCTGAAAAGGAGAATGCTCTAAGACACTTCCCATACATTATCCCTGTCATGCTACATTTAAAGAAAAGCAAGAGCGCACCTCCTTGTTATCAATAGCTACAAATATATATTAAAATCAGACTCTTTTCCTTTCACTTCTACAGCAATAAATTTCCAGGAGTAGCGTGATTGCAAAACTTGTCAATGGCATGCAAGGTCACGCAACAATGCTAACAAGAAAATCCTCTCAAAAGTACATCAAACTCAATTTTACCACAAAATGCCTAGTGCATGTCGGTGAATGAGGAACCGGCACAGGTGATCAAATGTCTTTTGATTTATAAGCAACAAGCATAGAAACAACTACATAAAGAAACATAAATGCAGTTCTGGTCTATAGTCCAATTCATCTCTAAATAATATTTCACACAGCAATGTTGTCTACAATCATGTTAAAAAGAGATTTTCTGTTGGTCAGCTGATTAACTTGACATTCAATATGTTTGTAAAGCGACAGAATCATGAAAGCTTAACGATGGGTTAGCTGGGTTTAGACCATTTTTAAGCTCTCTTTTTTAAGCTAGAACAAAATAGAAATGCAGTGAAAAAGCAGAGAAGACAATCTTACCGGGGAGGCATTCCGATAGGAGAACGTGGTTTAAGAGACTTGTCCTTCTCTTCTTTCTTCTCACGTGGCTCCCTTAAAGGTCGTTCTCTAGGTCTCCCTTCTTTCTCATCTCGTTTCAGGCGATCCCGTTCCCACTCTTCTTTTCTGCGCAACCTCTCTTTTTCACGCTCCCGTTCCCGCTCTCTTTCACGCTCCCTTTGCCTGCGCTCCCGCTCACGGTGATCTCTCTCACGTTCACGCTCCCTCTCTCTGTGCCGCTCACGAGGATCTCTTTCTCGATCCTGAAACCGTCAAACATCCACAAACCAATTTAATACAAAGGAAATGGAATCTACAATGACAATTTAAACTCGGGACTGTTCATGGTATTGCCCAGGCACCCTCAGACTTTAGCTGGAAGCCTTTTTTGATGTGTTTGGGGGTATAGAAACTTACCGTGTAGTGGTAAGGCAGAGGAGTCTCTGTGTACTGCACTCTGAAGTTCTCATATTGACCACCTCTCCAGAAGGCCTCCATTTCATAGTCATAATAAGGATCCCCATATGGGTCACTGTAACACACACAGGGCTTGAATTAAACCAAAGCTTAGGGTAGAGCTTTTTACAAATAGAAGAATAATATATATATTTTTTAAAACATTACAGTTAAGGCAGAATTGACAAAATGCTTACGCATAAACCGGGTCTCTGAAATCCACTTCACTGCAATTTGAAAAGGGAAAAGCAGGGAATGAAAATTATTCAGAGAATTTGAGATCATCATAATGCCATGTGACGTAAACAAAAATTACACACCACTGCTTACCCTTTATGCCGAAAAAAAGAGAAAAAAAATGCAAAATATTTAACAGAACGTGCCATTATGTGTAACTCAAACAACGAGGTCACGGTCCTGAGATTAAACAGGTTTGTCTACTATCTAATGCACGTGCACACTGAAGGGTTCTTATATACCTTATATATTCTTAAAGTATATCTATATGCACATTTTAGCCATTTACTAGGTCAAAACTAAGTAAGACAAGCTCTTAACAAAAAAGAATTTATGTCTGATCTGATATTCTTTGCAGCAGGAAAATTCCTGCTTTTTATAGGAATTGATGTAGCATGACCCCGGTGAATTCAATTAAAAGTTCCGGGCTAAAAATCCCTTTCCATGTGTTAAATATTTAGCTTACTGAGTGGTTAATTTTTAACTCAATCAGTTAAAGCTCCAGTATTTAGAATAGGAATAAGATGACTTAGTGACACTGGCTAAGTGAGATTAGCTAACGCAGACTAAAACTCTGAAGTTTTATACCCAGGATCTCTGATTTCCCTTGTAATGCGATAGCCTCGTTCCCTGAAGAAGTCATTTTCTTTGTCAAATTCCCATTCATCTTCACCAATTGTAACATTGAAGCGTTTTTCCTCAAAGTCAGGCTCCTGCTCTTTACGGATTGTGGCTTTCTTTAACACCTGAGGAAACCACAGTGTTACATTAGCATCATAAACATCCTCCACACAGCATTACTCATAATAAATTTAGGCTCATAACTCAAAAATTTAAGTTTCTTTTTTTTTTTTTTTAATGGATGCACAGTCTGCATTATAAAATCAATGCAGTGTTTCCCCTCAGGTCTAAAATATACTTGCGGTGGTAGCCACTGGAACAGACCAGCATTACCTGCCAGCACAAAAAAGTGGTCTACTATATAACGAACAACAAATACACCTGACCTTCAACACAATATTTTGATTTATTTAATATTTCAGTGACTAACCCTACGCTTTATGGGAAAAAAAAGCATTTTTTGAGTTGTACATTTTTGTTAGCAGTAATATCTCATGCGTTTGATAACTTTGGTTCTACACGACATATGCTTAAATCCAAATCCAAATGTCTGTTGCAATTACTGCCTCTCAGTACACCGCTCTTGCTATAGCAGAATAAACAGGTACAGGAGCAGTAGCGTGAGAGGGAATGGTTACTGGTTAACAATCACGGATGGACAGATCTTTTAAAAGGGTGAGCCAATGTACTTGGGTTGCCTGTTTAAGTATACTCTATGTGTGGGAAACACTGCAATGATTTAAAGTCAAAATCATTTACACCAACCAGCAGCATGTTTAACATGATAGCTCAAAAAGGGCAAGAAGGAAAAAACCTAAAATCACTGCACAAACTGCATGTATAGCTTATCTGAGCAGTCACAGAAAGTCCAGCCATTATCAGTTTTCAACAGGTGATCACTACAAGGACTCTGAAATTCCCTTTAGCTCAGCTGACTGTGATGAGAGTTTTCATGAGGCATTTACCTCTTTGGCATGTCGGAGACCTCTTTCCCAGGCACTCTCCACTGGAGGCTCCGCAGGAAGAGGGGGTGGAGGCAACTCCTCTACAGGGGGACCAGTCTATGGGGGTTGTTGGGGGGGACAAAATACACACACATACACACAGTCCACTTTCAGACACATTGTACAAAATAACTGGGATTCTGACTTGATTCTATGCCCAGTTCAAATCACAGATTTATTATTACTGCACTCATTTTAATATGCTATCGTTTCTACAGTAACAGTGCACTCAAAGGGACTTGTATAGGGGACACTACAAAAATTCCATCATAAATGCTTTGTTTTATTTAACAAATGATAAATGTTTTTTTTTTTTTTATTGTAAGATATCAATCTGTAGGGATGGGAATCACCAGCCACCTCCTGATACGATATCAGGATACCTAGGTGCCAATTCGATTACAACTTTAAACCTTAAAAAGGTTAATGAGTAATTAAATGCAGCTTGTTTCTTATGACATTGGTTTTGTCACTTAAAAACCAAGTCCAGCATTTAAACAATACAAAATAACTTAAAATACAAAAGGTTAACATTTAACTTTAAATGAAACAAAAAGCAAAGTTTTTACTAAGCAGTACCCATCTCTGTCATACGCTATAATTTCTTATTTCTAAATATAAACTTGCCGAATAATTTACTCGTATGAACACGGGATGCAAATGTGTAAATTGTTCAGTGTACCGTCTGTAGGATTATAAAGAAACAATGACGTTTTACCGCCTCAACTGACTAAGTCTCAAAACTCAACAGCGTGCAGGGCGAGTGGCTGCTGATTATTTTCCTATAACAGGACATGCTGCTTAATGATCTCTCTCGTTTTGATCCACATACTCACAGAAATGTACTTTACATGTAGTGTAGGGGTGGGCGATATACCGGTAGACATGGTTAACCGGTAGAAATTTGTCAACCGATAGAGATTTTGGTCTATCGTCTTAATCGCGGTTGAGATCACGTGACGTTGCACGTTACGTAACCACGCAATACACATTCACTTCTATGGGAAGCCAAACACATCCAAAGTGGGACGATTGAGCCGGCGTAGGCAGACCAAATAACCAGACCTGGTGGATCACGCAGCGCAGACCAACTTAAGCAGCGCTGTTCGAATTACAAACCTCCACTCGCGCACGTACAAACCAGGCATGGCAAGGCAGAAACAATATTAAACAGTCCTCATATTTAAAATAAAATAAAAAACAGTGGGACGCGCAGGTTTGTGATTCGAGCAGCGCTGCTCAACTTAGTCCGCGCTGCAAGATCCACCGGGCTGCGCGAATAAACCAGATCATCTCTGTGCTATTCAGATAGTCGTGCTGTGCTGTCCACTGGGCCGCGCAGATATTTGGTTCAATCGGGTGCACGGTTTCGTCCCACTTTTGATGTGTTTGGCTTCACATACACTTCGACAATGGAAGAAGACGGTGCAGCAGCAGTGAGTTTGCTTACATGTGACAAAACCAACAACGAGGAGATTGTAAAGAAAAAAGGTGCATCGTCTGTGCTGTGGAATTGGTTTGGGTATAAGAAAAGTGATACGAATGAGACGAACATGATTTGCAAGGTATGCAAGTGCACTGTTTTAACAAGTGGTGGAAACACGTCAAACCTTTTCTATCATCTAAAATCCAAGTATCCAAACAAATATGGCCAAAGTAAAAAAAAAAAAAAAAAAAAAATTAAAAAAAAAAACAGAAACCTCAGCAATTCACAGTTTAAATAAAATTACATTATGTAAAACAGTTTCTATGTGTTTGAATTTTTATTTATGCATTTTCAGATACAAATTGCTATATTGTGATATATATCGTTATCGAAGTAGAAAATTGCTTGTACCGTGATAGAAGATTTTGGTTATAACGCTCACCCCTATGTACATGTTTTTAACATCTTACATTTTTTATTAATATCAATTAGAATTTGTATTTTTTAAGCTTAAATAATTAATTAATACTATTAATAACTGCTTTCAATTTGTTCTCAAAAATAACTGCGCACTGAACTTGGGTAACCTCGTTCAAGCAGTGCGGGAAACCCAGTCAAGTGGGTGGGGATTATTAGCATCCCATAACATTAGACAACATAATTATAGCAATTAACTAGTGGTGCTAATTTAGCGCCCGATTTACATAACATCTGATGAATTGTTCGCTAACAATTGATTTGACGTAATAAATGTACAATTATATAACCTTAAAGGAAGTACAAACTATAATGTATGCTTCCATGATGTTTAAAACATAACACATAAGAGAGTTCCTTTAGAACTGCATCATTTTAATCGGCATTGCTATTGACTACTGGTCATCTCCTACCCAGGGGTTGGATGGCATGAGTGGGTGAGGGCCTCCGCCCCCAGGAGGAGCTCCATTTGGAGAGAAAGGATCTGGCTTAGAGATGAGGGAGTAGTTGCCTTTGTCATTCACTCCTGGGTGAATAAATCTACAGATCATTCCCCAGGTGCAGTTACCTATTAGACAGAAAAATCAGAATACTGCTTAATACTGCTGTTGGGCTTAATTATACAACATATATAATAAATTTTAAACAAAGTTTAAACTTTACAAAAAAAAATGTGTATAATTAAATCTAAACAAATATCATAGAACACTTAGTTGTTTCGTGAAATGCAGAGGTAACCAAGCTCTATACAATAGCTCCATCTAGCGTACAGGAATGAAAACGCTACAAAAATTCAACACGTCCAGGAGTATTTCAGATTTAGCCCAACTGTTCAGATTCATATTCAGAGTATAAAAATACGCAAAATGTAAATACTATATAATACAGATGTGTAGTAAATGTAGTAAAATAAAAATTGTCTGAATATGTACATGAGATTTCAATTTCTGATTGATAATCTTCCAACATGCTAAAATGAATTTAATATTGATATATATTGAATATTGAAACTAGATTGACTCCGCAAGAAAAGCCTGCCTGTATGCAACAGGACTTTCCTTTTTAGGGCAAGGATGTGGTGTTTTTAAGAAAAATAAAGGATGGTGTTAGATATGTTATTATCAGCAGTGTATTGTTCTTAAAGGGATAGTTTTTTTGTTTTGTTTTTTTAAGTCTGCCTAAATCAAAATTAATGTGCATATAAGCACTTTACCACAGGACCTGGTTCTTATAAATTGGCTGCTCTACACATCAACCAGAAAGTGATTACAATGTAATTGGGGCGAAAAATATCCATAGCCCTCGCTACATGCAATATGCATTCCAAGTTTAGCAAAGAATCAAAATTTCTGCAGTCCCACTGAGCTAAATCTAGCTATTAGCCTTTCACTGGAAGTAACCGTATGGCTAACAAGAAGTAGCCATATAGATTTGGAGTGTATTTTTGCACAGAAAGAACATTTGGCCCTGACAAAAACCTGTGGTAATGTACCTACATTTATGCATTTGGCAGATGCTCTTATCCAGATGGGGGTGTTTAGAACTTTACCTTATTGAATAGATACTTACACTGGGTTACTAGGCTACTAACTATCAGTGCCATCAGTCAAACACAACTGGGAAGGGGATTATTTATTTATTTATTTTTAATAGGTGGGGGATTAGTGTAGGCACATGATTTTTTTTTTTTTAAAGACAGACTTTAAAAAAGTATCCCATTAAATATGACATTCAAAACCTTGTAATATTTCACATGATACTTTACAACTCACTGCCTGTCGAAAGCAAAAAACATATATATATATATATATATATATATAAAAGTCACTTGATTTTATAATATTTAAAACAAACAACTTAAGATCCTACCCTTCATAAAGAATCTGCAGATAGGTCTGGGACGTGTTTTTCTGTCTGTTGGGTCCTTAACTTCACCTTCCTCAAGGTCATCATCCTGCAACAGGAAGGAAAAATATGTAGTGGAAAACAAAGGTGACTTACAGAAAATAATTTAGTTTGTTCATTTCTAATAATAATAAAATTTTCATAGCAGTTGAAAATAAGGTAAATTTGACTTCAAATTTAATATAAAAACAAAGAAAAATGATAACATACTGAAATAAGACACTATATTGATGATTGTTTATGTGGAACAGTAATACCGGGTGTCCCAGAAGTCTTCTTTTTTTACAGCAAATGAACACTTAAGCAAAATTCTCTCCATCTCAAGTTCATAACTCTGATCCTGAGGCCCCACTGTCTTGCACATCACTGTTCTTTCTGCTCTATCACACCCACTATGCTAGGCGCAGAAAAAGCCGTAAAATGTACAGAACAGGTGGCCCTCTAGGACCAGTGAGTTACATAGGGCTGGGTATCATTTGGGTTTTTTTACATCCCAAATGCAAAATTTATCCTTTTTTCATAAAATGGAACTGGTACCAAAATAATGCCTGAACCGATTTTATATATATATATATATATATATATATATATTTTTTTTTTTTTAATGGATTGAATTAAAGGATAGCTTTTTACTGATTTTTTAAAACAACATTTTATTGCTTTTCTAATTTCCAATTATTTACTAATTTCTTGGCCTTAAGTACTCTTGCAATATTTTTCCAAGAAGAAAAAAAGCTATTGGACAAATTGTGTTCTAGAAAAACACTCTCCAGTAAGATACATTGCTAAGAAGAATCTCAGACAGATACACAAATGGAAAACCTGACAACATTAAGTACGTACCACCTAGTCATTACGTGTGCACGCAGTTTCTATCAAATGTTCGCTCTGTACATGTAACGGAGCTCCAGTTGAGCTTTAAAACTACTCTTTAGAAAATCAAGATCATTGATGTCAAGAAGGGTTACTCCAGTTCTTATACTGTCTGTGGTGTTGACATGCGTGTCTGCTTCTCACGCACGCACGCGCATACATGCTCTCTGCCTGTCCAACACAGTCGCCAAAACACCATAGAGCCAGCATGACATTTTTTTCAATTGTGATTTTAAACAGATGTACACAGTAGTGAGGGAAGTGCTGAAAGACTTAAAAGTATAGACGTGATATTAGCCAGATTTAATTATACAGTTAGTACCGACGGAGCAATCTGATTGGACCAATCTTTAATAACACCATTGGTCACAGAATGGTTGAAAGTAGGTCGGTAAAGGACAATACTGAGGAGAGAGTAGATAACTGCCAAAATTATCTAAACATTTGAAAACCAGTCACTGACACATTTAAGCAAGAAACACATCTGACATCGTTTTGTCATTTTAAACACTTTTTTTATTTAATAATTGCTTCTGAAGTTGTTATGAATTACCTCTGTGTTGTTTTATTTATGCTACAAAAATAAAATTAATGAATATTTGGAAGATGGTACAGCCATGGTACACAGGAAAAGCCAATTTAGAATTTTAGATATTTATTGTTTAATACGGCTTATTGACAATCATAAAAACAAAATTTTATTTTGGATACAGATTTAAAATTAATGTGCTTCATGGCTTTCTATGTACAGGTCCTTTTCAAAAAATTTGTATATTGTGATTAAGTTCATTATTTTCTGTAATGAAAATCCAAAATTCCTATCTCAAAAAATTTGCATATCATGAAAAGGTTCTCTAAACGAGCTATTAACCTAATCATCTGAATCAACTAATTAACTGTAAACACTTGCAAAAGATTCCTGAGGCATATAAAAACTCCCAGCCTGGTTCATTACTCAAAACCGCAATCATAGGTAAGACTGCCGACCTGACTGCAGTCCAGAAGGCCATCATTGACACCCTCAAGCAAGAGGGTGAGACACAAAGAAATGTCTGAACAAATAGGCTGTTACCAGAGTGCTGTATCAAGGCACCTCAGTGGGAAGTCCGTGGGAAGGAAAAAGTGTGGCAGAAAACGCTGCACAACGAGGTGACCGGACCCTGAGGAAGATTTAGGAGAAGGACTGATTCCAGACCTTGGGGGACCTGAGGAAGCAGTGGACTGAGTCTGGAGTAGAAACATCCAGAGCCACCGTGTACAGGCGTGTGCAGGAAATGGGCTACAGGTGCCGCATTCCCCAGGTCAAGCAACTTTTGAACCAGAAACAGCAGCAGAAGCGCCTGACCTGGGCTACAGAGAAGCAGCTTTCGGATGAAAGCAAATTTTGCATGTCATTCAGAAATCAAGGTGCCAGAGTCTGGAGGAAGACTGGGGAGAGGGAAATGGCAAAATGCCTGAAGTCCAGTGTCAAGTACCCGCAGTCAGTGATGGTCTGGGGTGCCATGTCAGCTGCTGGTGTTGGTCCACTGTGTTTTATCAAGGGCAGGGTCAATGCAGCTAGCTCTCAGGAGATTTTGGAGCACTTCATGCTTCCATCTGCTAAAAAGCTTTATGGAGATGTAGATTTCATTTTTCAGCACGACCTGGCACCTGCTCACAGTGCCAAAACCACTGGTAAATGGTTTACTGACCATGTTATTACTGTGCTCAATTGGCCTGCCAACTCTCCTGACCTGAACCCCATAGAGAATCTGTGGGATATTGCGAAGAGAAAGTTGAGAGACACAAGACCCAACACTCTGGATGAGCTTAAGGCCGCTATCAAAGCATCCTGGGCCTCCATAACACCTCAGCAGTGCCACAGGCTGATTGCCTCCCTGCCATGCCGCATTGAAGCAGTCATTTTTGCAAAAGAATTCCCGACCAAGTATTGAGTGCATAACTGAACATAATTATTTGAAGGTTGACTTTTTTTTGTATTAAAAAAAATTTCCTTTATTGGTCGGATGAAATATGCTAATTTTTTGAGAGAGGAATTTTGGGTTTTCATGAGCTGTATGCCAAAATCATCAATATTAAAACAATAAAAGGCTTGAACTACTTCAGTTGTGTAATGAATCTAAAATATATGAAAGTCTAATGTTTATCAGTACATTACAGAAAATAATGAACTTTATCACAATATGCTAATTTTTTTAAAAGGACCTGTACCTTTTTGCTGTAGCTCAAAGTCTTACTAACCCCTGTTAGGACTTCGACCACACTCATCACAAATGCGCCATCTAGCTTTGGGCGATCGATGGATAGATGGATTAAGTACCGTGCAGAGATGGCAGACAATAATAAACTGGCTTTGTAGAGAGTACCAATATAATGTTTAACAATCACAGACCCATTCATTTTCCTTAGTCTATATTAATGCATTTAACCATCCAAGTAGTTCTCCATGTGTTATTATACAACAATTAGTTTTGTTTAAGTAATCTGATTGGAAAAGTGGCACCATCAGACAAATTTATCTTGAACAACACTTTGTCTGGCGAATTACCTCTGAACCGTCCGTGTTGTTTTGTTTATGGCAAATACCAGCTACAAAGCAAAGTAGCTTCTTACGCAAGGCTGAATTACAAATCCCTCTCTAACCCCTGATCAAGGGCACTACATGGTGCGTTGAACAAGGCACTGCTCACTTTACATAGCACACTAGCTTTCCATTTAATGCTATTTGTGGGTCAACTGATTAAATAATAATAATAATAAGAAGAAGAACTGTTGTCCTGGAGAAAACATCTATAGCTGCTTCAAATAAATCAGACCAACATTAGTACCATTAACAACAACAATAAAAATAATTTACGAAATTGACAGTACTAGCTACCACTTTGTAGCAGAATTTCAATTAATTTTTAGAGGTCTTGCTTGTCCAGTTGGCTAGCCAAAAGTTACAGGTTTTCCTGCTTGGTCAGTGTAAGCTTGATTCAAAGCATTTATCCAATCTTTCATCGGGGATTCGACGTGTGCATGTTGGCTTCTCTGTGAGATGAACTTACCCATAAACTCCACAAATATATTCTTATACATATCCAATCTGCTTTAACTAAGTCACAGTTTCATTTTAATTAAAACTCTATATAATGTCAGGACACTTACGTCAATTTCTCCTTCGTCAATCTCGCCATCATCTTCATCTTTCTTTTTATCACGGAAAGAATCCCTTCTACCCCGCTCATAGCTTTTTGCCTCTTCTGATTTTTTCACCTGAGAATCAGGTGGCAAGATTAGGTTCCTCTCCTTTTTTCTTTTCTTCTCCTCCTCATCTTCATCCCCATCCTCTGTTGCAGGCCCCTTTTCTGTGTCTTCTTCCTCCAGTGCAGCTGTGCTAGGCTCCTCTGGCACTTCCTCATCATAGTCGAGCTCGTGCTCGTCCAAATCTCTGGACACGGAGGGCGAATCCTGCTTCATTTCGCTGACTACAATGAGCCTCCTTTGTCTCCTTTCCTCCTCCTCGTCATCCTCTTCGTCCAGCTCTTGACGACTCAAGCTGGACCTGGTGGTCCAGTCTCCTCCATCATCCTCATCTTCCTGCCTGACATCTTCCTGCTCTCCATCAGCAGGGGTGAATGGCCGATCCAGCTCTGGCTCTGGGGAATCAGGGTCTGGTGATCTGGGAGTCTCAAGGATTTCCTCCTCTCCTTCATGTTCAGGTGATCGGCTCTGGCGCTGCCTGCATTCCAGCATGGCACTCTCCTGCAGGTGGGCACTTGCACCTCTGTCCACTACATCATCTTCTAAATCAGAAATGTCCTCTTGAACTGCACCACCCAACTCACCCTGCTCATCATCATCGTCGAAATCTGAATCTCCTTCTGCATCGTTCAGTAACTCGCTATCAGAAACCGCATTGCCTTCCTCTGCTGGGGACTCTAGTGACTCCAGAAGTTCACTGTCAGAGAATCCTTTCTCTTCCTCATCAGGAGATTGTGGAGACTGAGTGGGGCTCTCAGGGGTGTCCATCAGTACAACCTGCCATTAACATTATTCAAACATATGCAATTAGTTTCTCACTCATTTACACACACACAAAAAACACATTCCTGATAGTTATTTCCAGTACATAGTGGGCTGTTCTTTTTTCTGGACAGTCTTTAGCAGATTTATACCTAGAACAGAGGTTGGCAATTTTCAGACTCTGTCTGCAGCAAGCAAGATTTCTTTGCAGGTTAATCTTTATAACCAACAAAGCTTAAAATAAAAACTTTGTCCAAGATTTATTTTGCAAGGAAATGAGTTTTTTTGTTTCAGTCTATTTATTCCTTTGGTTAATAGTTTTCTCCATGCCATTCGACTCACAATACCATCCGAGCACTGACAGGGGCAGCAGAGGGATTTAGCCATGGCTTCATAACTCCGCTGTAGAGCTACACTGCCTTTTCAATCTCTGAGTCAAATGTTTGACATGTCCTCTACTTCTGAGTTTTAATTTAATATTGGGAGTAAAAAAATATCCGCACTCTGGTTATAATAAAACTTCTATTGTCTTATCAGCATGTTCCATTTAAGGCTACTGCTGTGCAGATGGGACGAATTACATTAGTTCATTTATAACTGTGGTGCGAGCGAAAATTAATGCCCTACTTGTAATTTGCACAAAAGAATAGCAGAATGCAGTGATTCATTTTTTGTGGTATCAGAGTGTACCTGGTGCCGAAACAACTCACGGAAGAGCACAAACAGAAGCTTTTAGATATTAGCAAACAAGATTTGAAGCGAAACTCTAAGGAATGTGAAAGTTTTTTAAACAGAATCATTACTCTTGATGAGACACAAATTCATTCCTATAAGCCAGAGAGTAAATGGCAAAGGGAAAATAGAAACATCCTCAACTGCCAACCAAGGAGAAGTTTAAAAGTCAACCATAAGCTGGAAAATTTATGTTTACAGGTTTTTTAAGATTCTCAAGTGCCAGTATTGGAACATTATCAGAAAAAAAGGTCCAACAAATCATCTGTGTTTGTTACAGTGAGATGCTTATTGGAGCGGTAAAGCAGAATTGCAGAAGAATGCTAACCAAGGGCATTGTGTTCTTGCATGACAATGCACGCTCGCACGCTTCTGCCCACTCTGCACAAACTTTGTTAAAGTATCCTCCCTATAGTCCAGATCTTGTTCCATCAAACTTTCACCTGTTTGGTCCCCTGAAAGCAGCCCTACCAGGACACATTCACTTTTGATGAGGAAGTGGTCAGGGGTTGCTCAGTGGTTAAGGAATTAGACTACAGATTGGAAGGTCCCAGGTTCAAACCACACGACCACCAGGTTGCCACTGTTGGGCCCTTGAGCAAAGCCCTTAACTTTCAACCGCTCAGATTTGTAATGAGATAAATGTAAGTCGCTCTGGATAAGGGCATCTGCCAAATGCCTAAATGTAAATGAAGACAGTGGTATATTCGTGGCTCGCAGCTCAGCCTAAAACTTTTTTTAATGAGGGAATATGTAAGCTTGTTGACAGGTGGACAAAGTGTATTGAAAAGCAAGGAGATTATGGCAAAACAAATTATTTTTCTTTTCTAAAAGTTAATTAAAATTAATAATACAGACAGAGTGCGAATAATTCTCAACGCACCCTCATACTTCAGTCAAGTTTCCTACATACCATTTGACTCACAATTCCATTCAAGTGCCAACAGGGGCACCAGTGGGATTTAGCTCTGGCTTCACCAAGTCCTAGAGAGCATTACGATCAGGTTTTACTCATTTAGTCTGCCCAGATCTTTTGTCTCCTAAACTGTACACTCAGTGTAGAAATAGTAGAAATATTAGGTTATGAAGCCTCGACCTGAATGCCAAATGTGCAGTCACCGCCATCATGCGCATCATCCCATACATCATTATGTAGACGGGATAAGTCTTTACTGCTAATCATCATAACTCTGCTGTAAAACTGCACTGCAATCTCACCCTTTGTTCTTCAAATTAATATAATAGTGGATCATTAACTGGAAACTGTAGTTTGAGAAAGGAAGAGTTTGTTACTTTTGCAGTTGAGGCCCAACAGCATAGCCTAATCATATTTACTTATGTTGAAGAGCATATGCAAATATTTTCTCGATTTAAACACTGTAATTTCGATGTCGCTGTCGCCGTGTGACGTCAGAGCGGCACAAAACCGATTACAGGACTTAAAAAAAAAACCAAACGACAGTGTTTACAATGTTAAGATAAATAAATAAACAAACAAACAGTAGCGACACTACAAATACAGATACACTATATGCTTCAAACCTTTGTTATCACTTAGCTATTTCAGGTTGTTGTATGTGAACAATCTGCGCTATATTACCGTTGAACAGCCCGTTAGCTTGTTAGCGAACAAGCCAGCTAACGAGCTATCCGCATCCAGAAACGCCCAACTTCACACAATGCACACTTTTGCAAGACAGAGATAATTGTAGCAATCATTTGGAATGAGGTTACCTGCTAGGTTTTATGGCAAGTGACATGAGATGGACGACCAAAACGTCAATTTTCAAGCTAGCTGACTAGCTGGCTAGCTTTATTTGCCAATGAGGAGCCGTCTGTGTCTGTGTGCCGTCTCTCTGGCGGTGAGGTAGCTTAGCTGGCTAGCCCGCAGCAGCAGCAGGCCCGAACGCGGCCCGCACTTTATTACCGACGACAACATAGACAAAATGCGAGAATTAACTTCACACTACGCTAATCATGTAACCGACACGAAACACTTTGGCGTTAGCAGCGATGATTACGGCTTTCTGCCGAGCGGGAGCTGAGCTTCTCTGATCCAAACTTAGCTTCATTACACACAACAATAAAGCGCACTTTCAAAAAAAAAAAAACTGAAAAGAAAAAAACTGAGAACGCTTAAAACACATTCGGTCACCTTTCAAACCACAGCGTGTTGGAGACACGGTCTCTGTGCTGGGAGTTACCCGGTCTCTCTCTCCCTCAGTGGTGATATCTAAACGATATCTTTGACGATTGTCTAAATTTTCTTTAGCGGAGAAACGCACAAACCCTGCACGACACCGTGAGAGCGTCCATACCTGTGACGTCATCAACCCCCGACACGCGGTCGGCATAACGAAACCAAAACAGACAATGTGTAATTTTGTTTTGCTTGTTTGTTATATTATTATATTTTTGTAGAACATCCCACATGTACAGCATATTTATTATTATGTTTTGTAGTGGCAGAGCTTTCGCAGGGCTTTGCAACTCTGCCACTAGGGGGCGCATTACTGTTCATTCATTTCAATCTTTTCCATTTTTGTCCTATCGTAAATTTGTTACTTCTAGAGGCTTTAGAAAAATAGTGTGTCTATTCACTCTTAAAGTGTGTTTTTTTCCAGAACTTTATTAATAAACATAACATTTTCGTACTCACCAATGTCATTCATTCCTGCAGGAATTTATCACATACCCAGGATTATAAAAAGTTGCTAAATTTTGTCACTAGAAGGCGCGATTGTAAGAAAAGTGTCCATTCATTCATTTTTATAGCCCAATAGTTAAGAGCCCCTGTTTTTAGCTTGTTTGTATAGATACTGTACATATATTTTTGTAAAATGTCCCCAATAAACAGCTGTAGCAGTGTTATAAAACTAGCGATTACAATAAAAGCGTCCGTTCATTCATTTTCATTGCCCAATAATAGTTAAAAAAAACACATTTTGTCAGCACCTTTGCTGTCTACTAGATGATTGTCTCCTGACCTCGATAAATCCATATGCATATGAATTTATATTCATTTTTTGTCTATTTTTGTTTTTTTTATGCTCTATGTCTTCCATAGGCTTTAAAAGGAAGAAAGATATGATCTGTCTATAATTTATACTTTAAATGGTAATTTGACTTTCTAAAGCATTTTCTTTTCAAACTGCTGCCATTCATTTTTGCAGAAATTTGTATAGATATAGTTAAGGTCCACCACTAGGGGGTGCGATTGCAAAGACAGCGTCCGTTCATTCATTTTTATTGCTCAATAATAGTTAAAAGAGCGCATTTTGTCAGCGCCTGTGCTGTCTCCTAGATGATGTTTTCCCCTGACCTCGATAAATGCTGCAGATATTTCTTACATATCTAGGTTTTTTTTTTATAGCTGAACCAGCAGGGAGCTGTGTTTTGGATAGAGTGCATGGAATCTGAACAGGAAAAAAGAAAAGAATGGTAAGAGATGCATTATTTACTGAAGCATTTTGAAGTTAGTTGTCTATAATAAGTATGTAATGCAGGGATACCTTAAAAATTTTTTTTACTTATTTGATTTCATTTACATTTACTCTTGATTATCTGTAAATCTTAAAAGCTTCTGACACCAACTTGTTTTTTTTTGAGTGTGAAAGTTTCTTTATAATGTATATAGATTATTTCTGGAGATTTGCCTATCTAAAAGGAATATCTAGTTTAGCAGTTGCAATGTGTTGCTTAATTTAAATAACACATATTTAGTGTTTAGTTTCTGGACAAGAGGACATTAGCTAATGTAACCACAACCGTTTGGGCACCAGGCATTTACTACATGTTGCTACCATTTGATGATGAATGATAATGGTGTTATAACTATTTCCTTAAATGGGATGTGCCAGTATTGTCAGTCATCAGCAATTAAAATTAAAAAGCATTAGCAATTAAAACCTGCATTAATATCATGTATAGCCTAGTGAACACAGAAGTGACGGCACAAAAATCACAAAAAAAGGAGAAAGATAAAGATAATGAGATAGACGAAGAGACTTAGAGACAGAGTGTGTGTGAAAGAGATAGAGAGAGAGAGAGAGAGAGAGATCTCTTAAGGGCTAGACTCACTGAGGAGAGCTTAGCTGAGTGATTGACAGGTTAATTCATATCACAGTTTCTCATCAACATGCTCGTCCTCACCATCAGTTTCAATCTCTGATTCAAGCTTGTACTCATTGCACAGCGAGAAATTGCTCATCGCAGGACAGTTGCAGACTTAATGAGTGCATGTAATATCTGTTTGTCTAAAAATAATTACAAAATAAAAGTTAATGAAGCAACTTGAAGATAAAAAGTGTTTTTTTTGTTTTGTTTTGTTTTTCACATATCCCTCTTTAATATTGTATCGTTAATTAGGTGTGGATTAAGTAAAAGTAGTGAAATATGTCAAAAATAAAAAAGAGAAACCCTCCAGCCTTAGTCTTGCTGTTTTGTAACAGAACACAGGGCGGAAGGTTAATTTACACAAGATCCACAGGCGTTTGGGTTGAACTGCTTTTTTATTTTCCAATATTTTTTCTACAAAAGACACGATAAAACCAGGTGACAAGTCGCCAGTGCGAACTAACAAGTACAAATTTGTTTCGTTTTCTTTCTTTTTTTTTCTTAATATAAAATCAGAGTAAAATTCAGAATCATACTTTTCAGCCCTTTTGCTTCCCAGAGCTTTATTAGAGCATCCTGAATTGTGAAATACACACTGCAAACAACAGTTTGATGACATTTTTTTATCCTGCACTCCTAGACTGTGTAGTTTCTATAGGAATTGTCATATACAGAATTAAAAGTAGTTATTGATGGAGAGAGAGAGAGAGAGAGAGAGAGAGAGTCTTTTTAATCAGTGCTGTTTCAGAATGCTGCAAGTCAGAACCGTTGTTATATGCATAGAATTTATCTACTTGTGCCAGGGGGGATGGACATGCACAGTTATTGAGCAATTAATACAGGGCTGTGAAATCCTCTTAACAGTATTGAAGATTGGCATTTTGCCTATTGACTATTGAAATCTCTATTTTCAGGGGGATTGTTTGGATGGATGATTGCATTAAGCGGCAAAAAAGGCGTACAAGAAATTAAATGTGATGCTAATGGAAATATGGCTATTTAACCAAGACTAATGGAAGAACGCTTAACATACCAATCATTAACACAGGAACAAGCCTAGTTTTTAAGTCTCTTTCCCACTTTGCCCTATCTGTTTTTATTTCATATTTCAATTCACTTTAAATTTTTGCTTTAAAAAAAAATCATAGTACACACACTAACACAAGCACCAAGAAAACATGGCAGAAAACATAAGTTCCAAGATGGATAGTAGCTCCGTGTCCAACATCTCCCTAGTGGGCCAGGGAGACTCTGTGTCCAAATCAGTGGAGTATAAGACCGTCTCCATTTTCCTGGTGGTTCTGGTATGTGGTGTGGGAATCATCGGCAACATCATGGTGGTCCTGGTGGTCCTCACCACCCGACACATGCGAACACCCACCAATTGCTACCTGGTAAGCCTCGCTGTGGCTGATCTGACAGTGCTGGTGGCGGCTGGGCTTCCCAACATCTCCGAGAGCTTGATGGCCACCTGGGTGTATGGGCAAGCTGGCTGTTTGGGCATTACCTACCTTCAGTACCTGGGCATCAATGTGTCCTCCTGCTCCATCACAGCCTTCACAGTAGAGAGGTAGGGATGCAGTCAGTGCCAAGTAAAAGCACTGTCACCACTAAGATTTAATGCTTACGTTAACGTAAAATAAAATATGTTTTCCATTAAAGGTCTAAAGCTCTTTTGTCTTTGCAAATGTTATGTCATAGTTAATCAGCTCTTTATACAGTTCAGACAGGTCCTGAGTTATTACCTTTATTGAGTTTTAATATATTTTGTTTATTGATTTATCCAGACAAACAAACATGCTGTAATAAGTCAATTGTAAGCTAATTGTTTTTCTCATCTTGTTCTCTCTTGGTTCCTCAGATATATAGCCATCTGTCACCCAGTGAGGGCTCACACGGTGTGTACGGTCTCCAGGGCCAAGCGCATTATTGCAGGCGTGTGGGCCTTCACCTGCGTCTACTGCATGCTTTGGCTCTTCCTAGTGGACATCCAAGTGAACAGTGATGGACGTGTACAGTGTGGCTACCGCGTCTCTCGTGACCTCTACCTGCCCATCTACCTCATTGATTTCACCATTTTTTATGTCATTCCACTGCTGCTGGCTATCGTCCTGTATGGCCTCATTGCACGAATCCTATTCCTCAACCCCCTGTCCCACCCACCGGATTCAGGCACCATCGCGGCCCCCGCCCTCCGAAGAAGCTGCAAGGAACCTGCAGATGCAAGCAAAGGAGGTCGCCAAGGACGACCAAAAAGTGCACTCTCATCTCGGAAGCAGGTGTGTGTGTATATATTCCCTTTTATATCTAGATACTAATCCAGTTAACCTGTCACATTTGAGTTGAGTCTGTGTGTGTGTGTTTATTGAACCACAGATCTATTAATTCATAATGAAAACAGAACACAATCCTGAAATCCAAGTGCAGGAAGCCAAATTCAAAACCCAAAAACCAAGTCTTAATTCACAACAGCAAACCAGAAAAAAAAACACTGAGTAGTAAACCTCAGTGAATCACGAATGCTTCTCACTGGTTCATGATTTCCTGATTCAGACTAATGCACACAATAACCGATCCATGACAGCCATGCATTTGTGTTCTCATGGTTTTGGATTTGGCAGTGTTCATGTATTTCTAAGCTGTTGTTTTTTTGCTAATTTGTTTTGCACTTCAGTGCTAACCGCATGGTAAAATGCTATGTGTTGTACTGGGAAATCACAAATACATAATTGCCTAATCACAACAGTTAAAGCTGGTTTACAAGATTTGTAAGATTCTAATGTTTCCCTATAAATAGGTATAAAAAGTAAACGATACATAAATTCTTTATTATTCACAATTTTTGCTATAATTATTTATGCATAATTTATATTTATTTATAGTTTACCTAATTAAATATTAGTCTTATCATATATCATTACTATACTCATAGGATCTTTGAGTAAATATGGTTGTTTTTTAACCTCTTTTTAGTGTTACTGCTTAATTCAATAACTTTTTTATACTTGATATATACTGTATATATCTATCATATATTCATATTATAGTATAAAAGTGACATAACAAGCGAAAATTTCAACATGAATCATGGTTATGTTTATGATAATCATCAGGGAAAATTTCATACTATAGCATCAGCAGGCTTATTAATTTCATTAAGGCATGTCTTTGTCTTGTACTTGTCTTTACCCTGAGGGAACTCTAAAGGCCAAACACAGGACAACACTTGTATTGTCATTACCTGTAGCAGCCTGTCACATGCCCAGTGACAAAACATGGGGTTAGTTAAAATATCACCCTGTTGCAGGAGATGAAGGGGAATACCTGTGGTTATATTCCTTACAAATATCTGTATAATTCTTCTGAAAAGTTTTCATATAAGGCTCAAATTATCATTCTCATGACTACTCTACTTAAATGCAACACCTGTTGTACTGTAGGAGGAGTTGGCCAGAGCACACTACGAGGATACCAAGATCCAGGCCTCATTAGTTTTAAAATTATTATGTATTTTTTTTAAACCCCCCCGTGTTTACCTGGACCAGTTTTTAAATTCAATATCGAAACAGCAAAATCCTGATAATGTAATGAGAGAATGTAGACTGCATTTCTGGAAACAACCTGCATTCCAAGACCCAATCAGCAGTAATGATTGGTTCTCAACTGACCTCAGGGTAGCACTTTAGATTTGCCATAAATTTAATACTCCATTATGTTTAGAGAAGGTGCATGACAGAAAAAGGAGGATGAGTGCAAATGCAAAGCAAAAGAGAAAGAGAGAGAGAGAGAGAGACTAAGACTGGTAGAATGCAAACCAAAATGCATTGAGTAGTATGGAAGAATAGAAGTATAACATAACAGAGATTAAAAATTGAGAACACATTTTTCATTGTTGTACAGTATAATAATCATGAACTAGATCAGATTTCTGCAATACAGACCTCACTTTTTTATCCTAGTTTGAACCCTGGTGATTACTTTGGGTTCCAGTTCTACCCTGTTACAAGCATCTCATAAAAACAGCATCCTGTCTCAGATCCACTCGAATATAAATAGTGTAACTACAAATTTTAAACTACAAATTACAGACAGAAGGATTTATCAAAATAAATGTGCATATATTTAATCATACTTACACAGTTATGCAAAGTAAAGATAAAGTAAAGTACAAAGGCTTGAGTATAATTTGTTCAGTCAGGAACATTTTATGTAGTGTTTTGTTAAATCATCAAATTCAAATTTTATTTGTCACATACACAGTCATACACAGTACGAAATGTAGTGAAATGCTTACACGACCGCCAGTGACCTTAAAAAGAGAATTAAAGCTTATAATAAGTAATAAATATGAATAAAAGAAAAACTGTAAATAAAAAATAAAAATAAAATTGAACTAGGAAAAAATAGAACTAAAAATAGAAATATGCTGTACGCAAATAAAAATATACTGTACAAATAGAAATATACTGTACAAGAACATTTAAGAAATTGTGAAATTGTTATATTTTTGGGAGAAAGATGGTGTGCAAATATGCATAGAAAAAAAGTGTCTTTGTGCAATGATTATTAAAGTGTCTTTGTGCAATGGTCCAGAATGTAAACGTAAACATGTAGTGTAGATGTGCGTGGAGTTGTCCATAGTGTCCATGGATGTATAAAGATTGATTGATTGATTGTGAAAAGATTGTGTTAGTTTTGCATAGTGGTGTGGTTGAGAGACCTTATCGCCTGCGGGAAGAAGCTCCTCCTCAGTCTCTCTGTGTTGCCCTTCAGGGAGCGGAATCGCTTTCCAGACCGCAACAGAGTAAACAGTCCATTGTTGGGATAGCTGAGGTCCTTCACGATCTTCCTGGCCTTGGTCCAGCACCGCTTGGTGTAGATTGAGTGCAGGTCAGGGAGCTCGGTGCGGATGATGCGCTCAGCTGATCGCACCACCCTCTGTAGAGTTCGTCTGTCCTGCATGGTGCTGTTCCCGAACCAGGTCGTGATATTTCCCGTCAGGATGCTCTCTATGGTGCAGGAGTAGAAATTCCTGAGCACCTTGGAGGGGAGTCTAAAGTCTCTCAATCGTCTGAGGTGGTACAGACGCTGCCGGGCCTTTTTTACCACGGTGTTGATGTGACAGGACCATGTCAGGTCCTGCGTGATGTGAACACCGAGGTATCTGAAGCTGTCCACTCTCTTCACTGGGCTCCTGTTGATGATGGGGGTCTGGTAGTTCCTCACCTGCTTTGTACTGAAGTCCACTATCAGCTCCTTTGTCCTGCTGACGTTCAGGTGGAGATTGTTTCTCTGGCACCAGTTCTCCAGATTTCCAACCTCCTCCAGGTAGGCCGTCTCATGGAAATGGAAATGAAAATGCTTGAAACGTTGAGTTACCTAAGAAAGAATGAAAGTAATTACTGTTAATTACAAACAAGCTGGTGCTTATGCTTAAACCATATAAAAGCTACCACAGTGTTAATAAATACAGCATCATGTATGTCACCTTGCTGGTGATGGAGTTGGGATCTGCTAAAGACGGACACAAAAATTAATACGTGAGCATGGCCAAGTCATTTTGAACCTTATGGATTTCGGCTACAAGCATGTTTCTTCATAATAGGGATATAAAAGCTATTTCCCTTTGTAAGGTCACACCCACAGTCTTGGGTGCAATGATGTCCCTTGGCCCAAGAATTATTTAGTTTCCCAGAATTCCCATGCAAGGTGAGTTCAAGCTGTTCTCTCTTCCTCCAACGGGACTTTGTTTAGTTTGTTAGATTTGCTTGGCTTTTTCATTTATTTTCCTTCAACTTAATCACTATACAAGGCATGACATTTTTTTAAGAATTTTTTTTGAGAAAAAAAGGGGAACACTTGTAATGAACGTCTACAGACAGATGTTTATGATGCCATACATGATTGTACTTTATATACAAAGTTTGAAACGAGAGCCATTATCATCTAACAGGCATCTACCATTACAGGCAAGCTTCTATAGTTTTATTCAAGTTTCAATAAAAAGCAGGACTGCAATATTGAATGCTGTTTGTGGTATTCATGATGCATAGCCAGAAAATCAAAGCCACGAGTAGCGCACTTTCTAGAAGGTTGAATCATTCAGATGATTCACAAATAGCTCAGACAAAACATTTCATTTAAGTTGTTCTACAAAATATGTGAATCATTGAAACATTTACTGATTATACTTCAACACTTGCCATTTGACTTCAATTATAAGTAAATTCCAAGTAAACACATTATCTGTAGAACTCTAAGTTCATGGAAACAAGTGGCAATTAATGTCTATAGTAATTGTGCAGAGATTGTAAGCTAGAAATCAGTGAAGTGTTTAATTTACCATGCTTATTCCTACCATACTAACAACAAAAAAAAGAAAAAAGATACTGTACTGTATGTTGCGTTCATTTTTCTCTGTTGTCAATGTTATATACAGCCTGTCCAACAAAGTCCGCACTGTTTTTTGTCTGCATCAAGCAAAGAAAACAACTAAATTTTTTTTTTCTTCTCTTCTTATATTTTTATATTTATATGTTTATGTAAAGTTGGGGAACACGGGTCTAAGAATTTCATCACGTTAATGATGCTTCATTGTTATCTGTATATGACAATAAAACTTGAAACTTGAATTAAGAACCCTTCGACACATTATTAAAACCTGGGAGGATAGTGATGAACCGTCACATTTGTGCCAAAGGTGGTCGAATGAACTCAGTGTACCGTTTATTTGTCTTTGCCGTGTATTTTCTTAGCTTTGCAGCAAATTCCTCCAGCAAGACCAACTCTTGCTTGAGATACACAAGCACACACCGTACATACATGTTGAGTTAAGGGTAAACAAGGAATATAGGAATTCCTAAAGGGAATATTTTGGTCCTTTAAGTTTTACAAATTCAAGTTACAAAAGATGAAACATAAGTTAGTATTGTGTGATTGTGATGACACGATTTGCCTCTTTAGGTCAAAACCTAATACACACACAAACACACGTGCACTGGAGTTACATCCTTAAGTCTTTAATGCCACTACAGTTCCAGAGGTGAATTCCAGATCAGCTGTCAGCCTTTTTAAAATGAAGAGTTACTGGAGCTCCCACTGATCTCGTGTGGGTGGGTGACCCCATATGACGGTTTTGCGGTTACTTGGGTGTGTAAGCCTGTGTGTGCGCTCACTTGCTGGTATGTGGCATAGATCATAGATTAAAGAGGGCTCCACTTGAGAAGAAGATTTGCATAATATGATTTGTGGTGCTCAGTGAAGTACGCGTAATGCTGCTGCTGATTCCGCTCCCACAGATCAGGAATACGTTCTTAGACTCCTTGTTTTCTTTGTTCTCCCGGCACTTTTAGTACACAATTATCTCAACATTTCACAAAGTTCACTAAGCTTCAGGATGCTGACAGAGTTCCAGTGGATGGGCATAATCACTAGATTTAGGGGAATTTATCTGTGCTGTGAATCAGAAAATACTATTGTTAAGGCAGCAGCTCCCCCTTATTTAACTTAATTGTAAGCAGCAGGCTGCTTTTTATTTTTGCCGTGTTAAGACCTTGATTCAGGCTGATGAGGAATCACAGTAACTAGAGGTATTTGTAAATGTCACTGCTAGTCATACTCATTATCTGGCACTGTGATAATTAATGGAGCTCCTCCCAATCTCATGCTGCTTCAATTAAAATGTGCTGAGAATTTGTCACGACTGTCGAAGGTCTCACTCACCAGTTGTCAGTCTATCTGTGGTGTAGGATGACAAATAGCAATTAGCTTCGCAAGATCCATTTTATTCACATGCCATTCGAGAGATTTGTAGTGTTTGTTTGACATTTTCTATACTCCTGCGTATTTTTTATTTTTTTTTACTTAATTTAATGAGGTTAGACCTAAAAAAAACAGGGGAGGGGGACTGAGATTTAACAGGAAAAGCAATTCAGTTGGAAGTGTGTGTTATTTAGAAAACGAAGGGAAGAGGAAGGCAGAAGATGGTGTCATTTTTTGTTGAAAATGGTGCACTAAAAAGAGAGAACTGTGGATTTTGATGGTGATTCTATTACAGCTGTCTCCCTGAGGTTATACGGTGCCCGTCTACTCGCTGTCACCATGGCCACAAAGCCATAAGCTGTATGACAATGTGCTACTCTCTCTCTCTCTCTCTCTCACCCTCACTCCTTCACTCACTCTACCACACTCTCTTTCTTGCCCACCACTCACTCACTCACTCACTCACTCACTCACTCACATGTCTCCCTTTCTTCCTCCCTCAGCCATAAAGTCTTTCACCTTCAAACCGATGCAACAGATTTCTTTACAGTATGCAACAGTTTGATAGCAAACTGAGATAACTCCATTTTTGCTTTTTTTGAGAAAAACTAATTCTAAGGAAGCAAGTATTAAATAAGTTGTGCATATTTTTGTTGAGTCATAAGAGCACAAATGCCAAAATATTTAGCAAAATGGTTTCGAAGAAATTTGAAATCATTTTTCAAAGCACTTTAACTCCATCTGCCATCATTTTGGCACGAAGGATAAATAAGCCTGCAGTTGTGTTTGTGGTAATGTAAGTATCCAATTTAGTATTTTTAAGGTTTTTAATAATACTCAATTTATACTCAATTTAAGGTTTAGTTATATATATATTATAGAGTCTAGGCTGGACGCTGGTGTAATGGGTGTAATGGTTAGCACTGTAAACCTTGCAACTCCAGGGTTGAGGGCTGGTTTTCCTGCCTCATGTGTACGTGTGCATGTGTGTGTGTGTGTGTGTGTGTAGAGTTTGCATCTTTTGCCTGTACTTGGTGGGTTTTGTCCGGGTACACTGGTTTCTTCCCACAGTCCAAAGACATGCAAATTAGGCTCATTGACATTCCAATATTGCATAGTGTGTGTGTGTTATTTAGAAGAAAAAAAAAAGAAGAAAAGGCAGTAGATGGTTTTGTTCTTTTGTTAAAAATGGTTCACTAAAAGAGAGAAGCGTGGATTTTGATGGTGATTCTATTACAGCCTGTCCAGACCCTTTGGGGATAGCCTGCAGGCCCCCATAAATCTCTGCACAGGGATAAACGGTATAGATGATGAATGAATGAATGAATAAAGTATGTAGCAAACTCATGCTTTAATTGTAAATTTGTCAAACAGAAAGCAGTGGCAGCAAATTATCACTCACTCACTCACTATATCCTTTATACAGGATCACATGGGGCATGGAGCCTATTCCAGGATACTTAGGGCCAGAGGTGGGGTACACCATGGAGTGTGCTCATTCATACATCATGGGCAATTAGCCTAATCTGCATGTTTTTGGACTGTGGGAGGAAATCGAATTACCCAGAGGAAACCCACCAAGCATGGGGGGGAACATGCAAACTCTATGCACACAGACCTGAGGAACCCAGATCCTGGAGGTGCAAGGCGACTAAGCACAGCCACTGTGCCAACTGGCAATAAATGAGATCAGGAAAAAAAATGTGATCGTTGAATATCATGAGAAACATTATAATCAATACAAAAACTTCAGTTTATAGCATAAACATCCTCAATCCTCTAAGAGTTTCTAATTTCCCTTTGAGTGCAGCACCTTGCCACTGTACAGATATGGGCTGTTTAACATCTGTTCATGCATTGTCTGACTGAACATATGCCTGTGGTCCCATAGGGTTATATCATTGTTCAGAAATCCCAATTTAGAGCAAGAGCAGAATAGAGTAACATTAAACATAACGCTTGATCTCTGCTTATTTTTAAATGTAAACATATTATCATAAGTGTACTATGGCTCTCAAATGCACCAAACCAAGACTAGGGACAGGAGGAAGAAGGGAAAAAGAAACATATTACACATTTTCTCTATCTCTTTCTCTTTTAACATAAAAATAGGTGACAGGGATGAAAATAACATGGTTTAACTTTAGTCAACAATTAACAAATGCACGGAATGTCATTAACTTATGGTGTTATCCATACTAATGGCACATGGCCAATAAGGACATTTTATTGATTTCATTAAAACCTTTTATATTATTAATCATTGATTTTCATTTAATTATTTTCATTATTTTCAGGGAATTCAGATTCCAAACATTACATAAGGATGATGTCTTTATGTATCAACACTACTTAATGTTGTGGGGTCTGTGTGCTTGGAGTTTGCATGTTCTCCCCATGCTTGATGGGTTTCCTCTGGGTTATCCAGTTTCCTCTCTCAGTTCAAGGACATGCAGATTAGGCTCACTGGCATTCCCAAATTGCTCATAGCCTGTGAATGTGTGTATGAATGTTGACCAGAGGTTCTACCACTAAAATAGGAATAAATACAATGGCCACTACTGGCCTCCACGGTCCTTAGTTGGACTACAGAGGTTCCTGGATGGATGGATGGATGGATGGAAAATGTACATTTAAAAAAAACAGGCACATATGCTTTTGTGAAGGATGCTTTACCTATTTGTATTGGAAACATGCACATGTAATATGAACTTTCAATCCTTTCATTAGAACTAGCCAGGTTAGACCTGGATCAGAGAACTCTATTCATTGAACAGTGTAATAATTATTCTTGCTGTAGCTGTCACAGTGTAACACTGTTAAACGGAAGATCTTTAAGTTAATGTTCCACCATGTACCAGTCTCAGGAGACATTCTTTAGACAATCATATGAAATGCGTACCCTGTTAATCCCCCCCCCCCCCCCCCAATTTAATTCAGAATTAAGCTAATAAGCTAAATTCGCACTTTAATAGGAACACCTGAGGCTTTCTGAGAAGCTTTTGACCTGTATCCGGGTGATATTGCACTGCACTACTACTGCCACATAATTGGCTGATTAGATAATTGTGCGAATGAGCAGGTGTACAGCTCTTCCTACTGAAGTGGTTTTACAATATTGCAGTCTGATATGTTCATGGGTAGTTTAAATGCTTCCACTTAGTAAAATCCTTTTAAATATTTAGCAATAAGGTACAGTATAATGACATAGAGAGGAGCTATAAATGTGAATGGTCTCTAAAATTGCTGTCATCTGTAAACATAGCACGATCTGAGCCATGTGATTATCTGCCACTGTTTGCACTGTTTTTAGCTGTTGACTTTCATGTCTGCTCTCAGGTACAACTACTAAAAGGTATTCTGTCCATTGCTTTTTTTTTCCAGTCTGATAGATTGCACAGAGAGTGGCCAGTGTTTCCATAAAATAGATCTAAAAGCATCAGTAAACAAACTGACACAATAAAAAGCTTAGCTACTTAGTTGTGCTCAGTGGTCCAGACACACTTGTCCACGAGAACTACTTCAATCTCTGGGAGCGAAAAAACACAAACAAATTACAAAAAAAGAAGTCCAGGAATAAGATACGGCTTATGCAGAAAGAAAAGAATTAGACGTATATTATCCTCCCTGGCAACCCATATTTAAACTTTTGCGCTAAGAAATTTTAAAAAGCTTACATCTTTAAAATTGCCACTTTGAAAATCCACCAAGGTCCTCACAGTGGGTATAATGAAAAAGAAAAGGGCACTTTGTACTTATTCTTTGTATTCTAACGCTGGGTGATGGAGTAATACTTAGCTAAAGCACTTAAAGTCTAAATGCGGGCCGTGATCGGCTGCGCAGACTGTGGTGAATAAAACTCAGTGGTGAGAAAAGCTGTATTACAAACCCCTTCTTATTAGTGCCCACTCTTTTCTGGGTCTTATATAGTCTAACATCTAACATCATTAACATACACATACTGTGTCATCTCAATTCTCCTCAGGTAACCAAGATGCTTGCTGTGGTGGTGGTCCTTTTCGCCCTGCTGTGGATGCCATACAGGACCCTGGTGTTAATCAACTCCTTTGTCAGCACACCATACCTGGATGCCTGGTTCTTGCTGTTCTGCAGGACGTGCATCTACGCCAACAGTGCTATCAATCCTGTAGTGTACAACCTAATGTCTCAGAAGTTCCGCTCTGCGTTTCGTGACCTGTACCGGTGCCAGCAGCCAGCCAGTCACCAGCGTAGTCTCTCCTCACTCCAGACCAGCTACACTGTTGCTAGAGACCCTCAAAACACTCATATCAGCAATGGTACCAAGGAAACTGTAAAGAGAATCAGCTGTGCCACTGCTAACCAGGAACCAATCATGGAAAGCCCCCTGGGTGCAAAGAAAGATGCTGCAGAGAATACTGGTATTGACAGCGTGAATAAGCTACAAGAAAAGGCAGATGAAACTGACGCGGTGAACGATCAGGAAAATGCTGCAGAAACTGAAATAAAGGGAATTAAGAACGAAGATAATGGCCCTGGCTTGGAGAAAAAGATTGATAGCCTACATACCGATATTAGAAAAGACATTGAAAATAATGTTAACAATGGCACCATTCCAGACATTATCCATTCTAACAAAGAGAAGGTTGTGCCAGCCTCTGATGAGATGGAGCCTGCACTTCCTCATGTTGAGCAAAATAATAAAGAACTGATCCATAGCACATTGTAATCCCCCTCTTATCTGCACTTTTAAAAAGATCTTCAAGAGAACTCGAGTATGTTTTGAAGTTGTATGGTTTATTGCACCGAATATCAAAAAAAATCTTGTGTATTTAAAAGGAGAATAAAAAAATTCTCAAGATCAATGTAGGCTTCAAAAGAGTATATCTTTGCACCTGCTGATGAGACAGTTTCTAATGAATTGCAAATACTGTGACACTTTCTCTGCGTCAATCTAATTGGTTGGTGGAATCACCAGCATCAGTTTGCCCTTTTTTATTGGCTTTAAAGATTTCGATGTGTTCTCTTCATCCATGTTAAATTAAAACAACCTGCCTGCACTTTCCGTAAGGAGAGAAAAAAGTAATGACTTCAGCTAAGTGAGTAAATAACCAATCTCTAAAAGAACAGAGAGGGTCGCACGGCAACTGCTACAAGCCGCTTTTATCTGATAACATGGCCCAGAGCATCAGGTCAGCACTAAAACACATCCCTGTTATCCGTTCAGCCAAAAGGAGGTATTTAGAGGCTGGCATTATACCAGAGAAAGAGCAGAGAGCATGGCCAGTGAACTGACTTGTAATGCATCAACATTTGTTCTGCATAAAAGCTTGGGCTTTAGGAAGACTCATGGTTTACAACAGCCATCATGCCCAGAAGCACGATTGAGTCGTTTGGGTGGCTTTTCAGGAATGGATGCAGATTAGACCAGACAGAGCGAGAGTAAGACATCAATTTACAGACTCATCTATTTATCTATTTATTTATATCACGTACGTAGATAGGACATTTTAGGATAACTGATGCTTTTTGCTGAAACAAAAGAAAAGATATATCCTTTGTGTGTCTGTTAACAAAATGATTCTCACACTGATGTGTACTGATACTGAGAAGACCTTAAAGCACTTTTATGTGTCCCTAGTGACAAAATATTTATGTAAATTTTTCACCAGTCATAAATTTGATTTTCAGTCATAAATGGTATTTTTATGATGCTGTAACGACTTAAACACCATCCTGCTTAATGTGTGCTTTACGTTGCTCTTTTACAAAAGCAATCTATTCCATGTTGTAATTGCTTTATTGTGAAGCCTGTGGTTTATGCCTTTCTTGTGCGGTTTCCTTAAAAGGAGAGATTATGATAAGATCTTGAAATTGTTTGTGGCTGCTTTTGTGGATTATTAAAATAATTTTAGCCCTGCCACACTCTGAGCTTTGCCTGGAAGTCAGAATTCTTATCATTTCATTTATCTCATCAGGCATCTTGTTAGGAAAAAAACCCCACCACCATTCTGCTCACTGCCTCTGTAGTGCTTGAGCTATTATTTCTCTACTGTCACATTTCATTTGATAAGCAGTGAATGAAGCCAGCACCAGTGTAAAGAGCTCATTTCAGAGTGCTAAAGTGGAAAGTGTGTTATGCTGATGTCTTCGCCACACACTGCCGTTTTTCTGATTTTAATTGCATTGGTGACAGGGATGGAAAAACAAATTGTTTTCTTTAAAGGCTGGAGAAATGCATGGCTTTGCTGAGGAACTGTGTTAGCTAAAGTGAATTTGTTGTCACCGCAGAAAATCCCATGAGGGAAGATATTACGCCGTTGGTGTGCTGCTTGTAATAGCTTTTTTTAATCCACTTAATATTTGCTCAGTTCTTAATGTTAACCTTCTGGAATCAGAGCTTGATGTATGCGTAACTTCTGTATTTGTTTTCTTTTTATGCAGACATTATTATTATTATTATTATTATTATTATTATTATTATTAATATTATTATTATTATAAGTGTTTATACCTGCTTCTTTTTGCTGTCCTTCACTATATGAAGAATAAAGCTGAATAAATGAGTTCATTTATTTTTTATTCCAAATAAATATAGAGATGTGTAAAAATCAGTCTGCATTTACTAGACACTTATAGTGATTTTTTGTTTTGAGGGTTTACTGAATTATTATTATTATATGAGGAAGGTTACAGGTTCACTTTATTCTGAACACAAACACTGCCTGGCCAAAATAATATATTTTTTAAAAAAGTCAGCATTTTAGAAGAGCTGCATCAAGCAAAGAAAAGAACTAAGAAGATTTGAAATTACTTGAACTGTGTTAAGAACTCTTCAGCACATAATTAAAACCTGGAAGGATAATGCTGAACCGTTAACTTTGAGAAAGCATAAATTCAGAACACCTACACTTGGTGAAGCTGCATGGTAAAAAAAATCCCAACAGTAAAAAACATAGGTATTTTTAATAGTGAAAGTAAAAACATATCCATCTGCACAATGTGATGAAAACTAACCAAGTGTGAGAACTTAAGAAAACATCTTGATAGTGAGGCTAATCAGAAAAAAGCTTCAATTTGCTGGGGAGCATAATGATTGACGTTTGGAGGAATGGAAAAAATTCATTGTTCTGAGGAGTTCAGATTGACCCTTTTCCACAGCAATGGGTGCATCAGGGTGACGTAAAAGAACAGTGAAAAAGCACCCATTTTTAAAATATAATGCGGCACATTCATGTGTGTAAAGAGCTACCTGTATATGTATATTTGTGAAGAGACCTTTTGAATCTCTTTTAAATTTTATGAAACTCTTTTTAAAAAAGTGCATGACGTGATGCACACATCATGCATAGGCATATTCCAGGACAAATTGTGAAAGAGTGGATCTGGGAGCACGAGGAATCATTTGCACACATGATCTGGAAATGACGCTGTGTGCTTTGTAATTAAATGTTAGAGCGTGAAACTGTGTTTTCTTTTTCTTTGGGCCAGTTATATATTCATACAGAACGCATCAACACAATCTAACATAAATTAAAAAAATGAAGGTCAATTAATTTTAACATTTACTTATTTTTCTTTTGTATGAATATATGAATATAAGCAATATTACATGAGAGTGAGCTAGATATTAGCACAGCTGTGATGGCATCTACTGCATGACTTGAATGTGATACTGCTTTTATATAACAGTTCCACAAACACCATTTTTATCAACAAATTATGATTTGTTTTATAACTTAAGAATTAATTTTTATTGAATTTATTTATTCAATTTAATAAATTATTAACAGTTAGCACCTGGCAGTTGGTGTAATTTACAAAAGTTATAGAATACTGTATAGTTTTAAATTCTTTCTATGTAGCCGAATAAATCATGAAAGCTGCTTCTATCTATCATTGCCACTCATGGAATGGCTCTCATTCAATTATTACTACTCAGTCAGAAGTAACTGTTGTATAAATAGATTCATATATAGTACATCTTGGTTGAGTGGGTTAATCTTCCATGGCTGTATTCAGACTCGAGTTATGTGCAAATAATGAGGAGGTAGTCCTGTAATTTTGCACATCACTATTCAGAGCTCAGTACTACGGACTTAAGCTGAGTGCAGTAATATATATATTCACAAAATATTAGACTCTTATTAGATGTCTATTTGAATGTTTGCCCCTTATCCGTATGCTGTAGTAGTCTTTCTTTTTTCTTTATTAACTTTTCCTTTGCTTTTATGTTAAATTTTGAAGAAAAAAAAACAATCACAATTTCCTTCTTTAGTCTGCATATTCACAGAAATGTCCCCATGTAAAAACTTTCCATCGACTGATTATGAATGATTATACAAATGCTGAAATTAAAGGGAAAAAAAATATTGAACCATTTTGACTCTGCATTAATCTATACAGAGCCTGCATTTTCTATAATAACCATTACACTTTTTTGTGCACATTTTAAGCAATATTTATTTTTTATTAAAAGCCTCCGTTTACTAAGGCTTATGCTGAAAATTTGCTAGGATTTTCATTTCTCCCAATAAGCAGTCTGTTCATAGTGATGGCAAAAATGCCTTCATCTGTGATTGACCATTAATACTCATGTGCCACCTTGATCTCCAATCTACCTTTTGTGTGGTTCAAATTCTTTCTTCTCATGTTTATGTACAGAACTTTCAATCAAGAAATGCTAGTCTTTACTTGTTGCAGACATGACTAGCAGAGACCCAATATAAATCCAGAAGTTTAAAACACTGAAGACTACAAGGAGATGATGCAGAATAAAGCTCATATAGCAGCAACACACACACACACACACACACACACACACACACACATATATATATATATATATACTACCATTCAAAAAGTTTGGGGTCACTTTCTAACTCCATTATGGTTCCTGATTTTCATTTCTTTCTACAATGTAAAGGAATGCTGAAGGCGTCCAATAATGCATTAATCTCCTTTGAACAGTTAATGGTGAGATGTGTCTGCTACTAATGCTCTTATGAGGTGCTGTTAATTGGTCATTTTTAAGGCTGATAACTCTAAATGAACTTCTGGTCTGGGGCAGAGGTAGGTTTTGGTCTCGCCCTCCTGGGATGGCCTCATGAGAGCCAGTTTCATTATGGTGCTTGATGGATTTTACAAATGCACTTGACAATACTGTTCTTGCAAGAACTATTACAGAAAGGCTGACCTCTGTGTCTTAAAATAACAACTAACTGTTGTTTTTGTTGTTGTTACGTAATTACCTAATTCCATATGTGTTATTTGATAGTTTTGAAATCTCCAGTATTGTTGTAGAATGTAGAAAATACATCACTAAACAAAAACAAAGAAATTTGCGAATAATCCCAAACTTTTGAACGGTAGTGTATATATATATCCTTGTATGATTCTCATATGAGGACAGTTTTTGTGACATTTCTTTCTGTTTGAAGACATTTCTTGATTTTCACAGTTATCAAGTGTACTGCAGATGAAACTGCACAGTAGAAAACACACAGATACCACACTATTACTCTTTCATCCACATGTTTATCTACATCATTCAGTTAATCTTGACATTTCTCTTGTTGTGGTCTATATGGTTTATTGCTAAAAATTTTAGTGACTTTTCCTGTAATCTCTGTATCCATTAACGCCATCTGCACTGCAAAGGAAAACAATTCAATAAACCATTCACATACTGTCAGACTTGATAAATTCAAGCTAGTAGTTTATTACAATATCCACCTAGTATTTGAACTTTTAATATTTAAATCCAGAAATCCCTATGCAGTGAGATGAAACTGCAAACCAGCAGTGACTTTCCCCGTTGATCTTGTTATCAACACTGTTATTTGTTGTTATATGTAACAGAATGTAAAAATAGCAATATAATATGAATAAATGCAGCTGGCATGAATGTATATATTGATGTGCAGCCTGGTAGCTGGTTGCTAAGGCTACACTCTGTTTCGCTTCCCTTTTGCACGATTATAACGGAGGGTTGTAGGCATGGGAGATAAGGCACCCCTGAAAGGATTTCCAATCAGGTACCTTGGGACTAATCTCAAACTGATAAGCCATCACAAAACTGAGGTGGCATTCAATGAGATGAGGTTGATGGGCACGCCAGCTCTCTGCCACCACATGCCTCTGACCCAGTGAGCACTCCATATTAAAACCTTAATAACACATATCTGTTATGCTGGCTTTGATCTTAATCATTTTTGTCCATTTGTTCGCTTCTTTGTTCGTTCCATGCCTGAATCGCATAATTATGAGTCACTGCTGAAAGTCATATTCAGAAATAGAAAACGGCATTAAAAAAATCTTCTCTCTGATGAGGTTGGAAAGTTGTTTGGCCAAATGACGGAGATGAAGAGATAAAACTTTTCCCATTTCAGTTTTCTTTTCTCTGATGACATTAGTTCACCTGATCCTGCTGTTGTCAAATGGTTTGGAGTCAAACCTTTTATCATTGGCACTTAGAGGCCAGAAGAAGGCACAAAGACAGCCTCTTAGATCAAGATGAGGTTGTGATCCAGGAGAGATGCTGAATGTATTATTGCCTTTTTTAAACCTACAGATTTGACTTGATTCACCTAAAATATGGCCTGGGAGAGATTGAAACAAACAATCATCAATCGCTACATATTGAGCAGCATACTGTACATTTATACTTGAATTTATATGACTGATGGTATTGCATTCAGGCGATTCACAGAATGAATGCAATGGTGAATGCAGACAATCCTGACAATTCATTTGAATCAGAGCTTTCATTAAATATTTTTACAATGCAAAACCAGGATTTCACGGTGTTGTATTGTAGTTGCAATTTGTTAGGATGTAGCCCAGAACCTAATACTGTTGCAAGTTCTAGCTGATAAAGACGGCTTTTATAAGTGAAACACAGAGAATTGACAAATAATTATTAAACAGCTGAAAATGGTTCATAACATCTTTGAACAAATTGAATTCCTATTGAAGGCATCATTACCTTAAATACTTTTTGCACAGAACTGTCCATACAATAATTGTAAAGTATTTAATAATAATAATAAAAAAAAAGGTAATGAAAGGATGAATCACAGACAAAGCAGGTACAATTATATTGACAGATACTGCAAGCATATCTACAATAATGCTATTGTATTGTACCTGCTTTGTCTGTGATTCATCCTTTCATTACCTCCCCTCGCATATATACAGTACATCTTCAACCAGTGGCAGTGCCATCAAGCCTCAGTCATGTTGCTTCATACACTTCTTAATCAAACATGTTTTAAGCTTTTATATGAACAAAAAAGCTCAGATGTTGAAAAGAGGTTTCCATGGAAGCATTTTAATTAAGTGTACATACAGTACACTGTTTGTATATGCGGACCAGCTCTCTAAGCAGACTTTTCTTCAAATAGAACATCACTAGGTACAGTACAGTAATTCCATAGTTACTTCTTACATCTAAATAAACATATATGCAATGTTGTTTTCCCTTTATGGTGCACATGCTTAACTCTAATTACAGTCCCATGGATGAATATGCTGCAATATTCTGTAAGTTAAGGTGATGAGCCATCAGCATGGTTTGACTTGACCAGCTATCATTCATCACACAAACTTGAAGACTTTTATCTGTCATAACCACGGCTATTCTGGATGCCAAAACAAATAAATTATTTACTGTGTTCTCAATGCAGTGAAGATCCATCTACTCAGGGACTAATTAAATAAACACTTATCATGCAACTAAAAAAAGCATTTGTAAACGGATTATACTGTATACTTTTATTTTTATTTGTTTCACTGCACAGTCCTGCATGTGGCAGTGATTTCATTTGTTGATATCTTTATACTCAGAGCAATCTGCACCAGCATAAGGATATGCTATACAACAAACCAGTCACATATCACCCTGAATAATGTCTGCCAAATGCTATTATGTAGATAGAAATGTAATTGTTTTTCAGCGTCTAAGAAACAGAACTTGTTCTCACACCCTATCATCTACACTACACACATACAGTACACACTTATTTAAAACATTGACTAATGCTTATAGCCAGTACTCTTGCATTAAAAATAAACAAGCTCCAGGTCTGGATGTCATGGAAAAACCTTTTGGCACTGATTTAATGTTTAGCAAATAAAGCCATATATAAAAACTGGTTTATGTGACATACTGATCAAATACTAAGTCTTATTTTATTTTAATTTGTTTAATTTCCCATGTCACATCGATGCAGTTATTCATGCTAAAGGTTAAAGGAGCCCTGACCAAGTACTGATTGTATAAATGTACATACTTTTCAGAAGTTGAATATGTCTGTGTTGTAAATCTTTTTTTCACTGATTATAGGAAATTTTATTCTAATGTTTTTAGACACTGGGAAAAAAACATGGTTAGTGGTCAGGATCAAGGATTTGAGTCCCGCCTTTGTTTTTGTGTGCATATAGATGTTCTTCTCCCTATGTTTGCTGTGTTTCCGCCAAATACTCCAGTTTCCTTCTACAGTGCAAAGTAGGCTAATTGCCACTTCCAAATTCCCTGAGTGTGTGAATGTGTGCTCGCGTGCCCTTCAATAAGCAATTTCCCTCTGGGATTAATATAGTTCTTTGAATCTTGAATCTTAAATAGATTGGCACCCTCTCCAGCATGTACCCCACCTTATGCCCTGGGGTCCTGGGACAGGCTGAAGGCTTCCCACGACAAGTACAGGATAAGCGGTATAGAGAAGGAATAAGTGAGTGTATTGACAAGAACAAAAATCTTTACAAAATGTGTTAAATGTTTTTTAACCTAGAGGTGAATCAATTGTAATATCTCACCCAATGAAAAAAAAATATTTCACCTTGATTTTATAAATAGTTAGCTGTCAAATCTTGCTCAAAGAGAAAAAAATTGCCTTTGTTTAACATTTGTACACAATTTAAACTGTCCTATGCATTTCACCTTTGCACGTTATCTTGATCGCAGATCAATTAGATTGAGAAAGGGTGAGAGCACACTGAGGTTTACTGAGGTTGAATATAGATACATGGTCGGTGTGATTTCCACAACTCTTTCACACCTGCAGTACACCCTGGCTCTGAGAAATGTTTAACTTGCTTCATTTTGGATAGATCTGTTTGCCATCTCTTCAAATATTATAGATTACAGGAATCTCATTTGTTCAGTCATGTATGATTTCCAGTGCTTGAGTTTTCTGCTTCATTAAATTTTTTTGTTCTGTTTTTCATGAACAATGAGAAAGATATGAGAGTCTCTCTGTATTTTTATTCCATGTCAAATTACAAGAGAACTTTTTTACATCGAAAAACAAATGCTCATTAACAAGTGAGATGAACTCCTGGTTGGTTAACACTGATGTGTTCTGCTTACTTCCAACTCCTTTATTTAGTTGGAATAAACTAAGCAGAATGATTAGATGAAGCCACTAGAAGGGCGCATTTTTAAATAGAGTAATTAAAAATAAGTGGGAGATCACTGCTAACAATCATTGTTCAATAAAACAAAAGTTTTGATGTTAAGTTAAAATAAAAATGTCTTTAGGGATGTGAGAACCTTCATATGTCGTGCTCTTGCATACAAAAAGTGTAGCTTTGAAGGCAATAGAGAGTCCATAATCAAAGGTATTATGAGGCGCCGTATAGGGCTTAAATCAAACTTTACTCACGCAAACACATATGAAACACTTGCATACACATATATGAAACACTCACACATACATATATACTACTAACTGCTCAAACAACTACATATGAAACACTTGCATACACATATATGAAACACTCACACATACATATATACTACTAACTGCTCAAACAACTACATATGAAACACTTGCATACACATATATGAAACACTCACACATACATATATACTACTAACTGCTCAAACAACTACATATGAAACACTTGCATACACATATATGAAACACTCACACATACATATATACTACTAACTGCTCAAACAACTACATATGAAACACTTGCATACACATATATGAAACACTCACACATACATATATACTACTAACTGCTCAAACAACTACATATGAAACACTTGCATACACATATATGAAACACTCACACATACATATATACTACTAACTGCTCAAACAACTACATATGAAATGCGCGCGCACATACATACATACATACATACTTTCCGCGCACACACATACATACTTTCCGCGCACACACATACATACTTTCCGCGCACGCACATACATACATACTTTCCGCGCACACACATACAAACTCTTCTCGCACATTCACCTATGAGATTCTCAGTGTAACCGGAAGGCATTTCAGTGTAACCGGAAGGCATTTCAGTGTAAAAGGAAGGCATTTCAGTGTAACCGGAAGGCATTTCAGTGTAGACGGACTTGTCGCTTCATTTTCCCTGAATGGTAGTACTGGTTTGTATCATCACTGCTCAGTCACATGGCATATTCAGAACTATCCACATAATGTCTGAATATTTCAGCGGCAGAAAACGCAGGTGATGATTTGCAAAAAAAAAAAAATTAAAGCACGGAATCTGTGGCTAATATGTCGGATCCTACAACAGAAAGAAATACTGTTTTGTGAAATGTGTTTCCTCGCCTTCGCTTATATGAATAAACAACTCATCGGAATCCCACGGGACAAACATTGTTCCGACCCCCCATATCACCCACTTTTGTGGTGATAAATAAATCACTCGTTGTCTTCTAAACTGTCCATTAACGGTCTATTTAAGAAATGCTACTACTAATCAGGGAGAATGAAGTTCATATACATTGAAATGACTACACCCTACACCCTACTCCCTGCGCAGGAAATGTCTGAAAAGGGAACTTCACTCTACAAAATTCCACCATTTCAGAACACCATGCAACGTCACTTCCTCCTTGCGTTACCATGGTAACACAAGCACCTCGGATACCTGCTGCTGTGGAAATTTCACGCTACGGACATTAAATATAGATTATTTATTGAAACAAAAACTGATACCATAAAAAAATATAAAACGTATTATTTATTTATTTATTTTTACAGATTACTAGCCTATATAATACGAATGGTTTCTTTATTAAATCAAAATGTAAATTATTGTGTCCTATTTATATGATGTCCTCGCCTCGATAATAATTATAATAAAAATATAAATTCTTTTTCGAGTAAAATTTTTTCACACTCCAGCGATATGTAATGACTTATAGGAAATTATCCATTCCCTTTTTCGCTAAACTAAAGATCCGTTGTTCACTCGTTCCCTACACCGCTACAGTTGGCTTTGTGCGCGTGCACAGAAAGTATGTATGTGTGTGTGTGCGTGCGTGTGCGCGGAAAGTATGTATGTATGTATGTGCGCGGAAAGTATGTATGTATGTGCGTGAAAAGTATGTATGTGTGTGCGCGGAAAGTATGTATGTATGTGCGCGAAAAGTATGTATGTATGTGCGCGGAAAGTATGTATGTGTGTGCGCGGAAAGTATGTATGTATGTGCGCGCGCATTTCATATGTAGTTGTTTGAGCAGTTAGTAGTATATATGTATGTGTGAGTGTTTCATATATGTGTATGCAAGTGTTTCATATGTAGTTGTTTGAGCAGTTAGTAGTATATATGTATGTGTGAGTGTTTCATATATGTGTATGCAAGTGTTTCATATGTGTGTGCGTGAGTAAAGTTTGATTTAAGCCCTATACGGCGCCTCATATACACAACATTCATGTAACATGTAAATATGAAAGCAGCTTAAAGACCAAGTGGATGGGATCCACTGCCCAGGCAACCATCAATCATTTTGGTGCGCTAACTAATCTGCGCTTTTAGATTGGTTACCGCACCAAAGTGGTTGTTGGTCACCTGGGAAGCGGATCCCAATCACTTGGTTTTTAAGCTGCAGATTCTAATGGCTCCTTCATCAAGCATGTTCAACGGGCGTAAGGTGAGATTAGAAGTGATTTAGATAATTAGCTAGCTTGCTAAGCAAAAGAGTTGTGAACTTTGCCATGTCCTTTAACCTTATCGCCTTCTCGTGTACTGTACAATGGTATAAACTGGTTAGTTTAACTTTCAAAGTAATTAAAGGTGCTATCAATGCTAACAATGCTGCTCACTATTTTTTGGTTTAATTAATGTCAAATTTTGTTGCTATCAGCCGGTCTTTGTATCATGTCCCGGTATGTTAGGTTCAGCAACTTAATAATCTCTCAGTTATAATTTTTTATTTACCTTTGCAAAAAAAAAAAACAACCCCCCCCCCCCCCCCCACATAACTCTAGAATAACAGATATTTATATATTGGTTTTATTTCAAGATATATTTCAAACAGCTATAACACTGGCTATTAGAAGCTAAAACCTTTGATTTTTATTGACTGCAAAGTGCCGAGGTCTATTTTTAGCCTCCGAAAAGCCACAGCTTTCTTGGAATAAAACTACACACATGGCAAAGCTACTTGCATCGTTGTTAGGTGGTTTCTTCTTTACCCATGAAACTCAGCAATGCTGATAGATATTCAACATCCTGGCCATCAGGATTTTTACCTATTTCCACACAACATCATTTGTGTGAAAATGTGTAAAAACCTGCATGGAGTGTATTCTCCTCTCTGTCCAGCCATGTCGAAACCAACCAGGAAAATCATTAATATAACCTACTGGGATTTATAAAGCGTTTAAACACAGTGAATGAACCATACATTTATTTATTCATTATTACTAATAAAAAAATATTGTGGGAAAAATTATGAACATTATAGATTTCTGCAAAAAACTAATCTCTGTTACACTTGCATGTTCATGTGTAAGTGTAGCATCAACTTCAATGGTGTGTAAAATACTTTAAAATACTGCTTATAAAAATAAGGTTCTTTGTGGAGTACTTTAATTTTGTACATTTTAGGTACATTTTAAAGTTGTACTTTTACTTTAGTATTGAGTTTATGTACTTCTGCCACTTCTGATATATATAATTGCCTGCTAGTTTCTGGATTAATATCAAGGATTATTTCATGATGAAAAGTCCACCTGTTATGACCCAAAATGCTAGAAAAAGATTATTTTTGCTTTGGGTCCATTAGAGTGATAGAAAAGGGCAGTGTGTTATATGCAGTGAGTACTCACATTGCTCTGTTTTTCCTTATCTTTAATAGGCCCAAGGCAAGAATGTTGTGTAAGTGATAACTTTTCTCCCAAATACCAGCAAACAGAAGCCTGTAAAGCAACACTTTAGCTCACTTAGACCAAAAAAAAAAATATCTTAAGTTAAGTTTAAACCATGTGTTGCCAGAATAATTTAAATGTTCTAAATGAAAAAAACGGATCAGTCTTCATTAGAGCAAAATGGCAGGAATTTTTTTTAAGGTAATAGCAATATAATTTGTTGCATTCTTAATTATAATATTCTGCTTTTTATATACAGGAAGAGATGATGTAATTAATCTTTTGTTATATATTTATCTGTTTTAATTGTCTTGATTTTTATAATAACAAATGTATAATAAAAACCAACAACAGTTAAAATTTATCTCTTAACTTAATCTATTACCAAAACTATTTATTTACATATTTAAGTTGTGCTTCCTTTCCCACAATAATTATTTTAATATATATATTTTTTATCTACACAACATTGTTGAATTCTCATGTGGCTGCCACCACACACCAAACCCATCATTGATTATTTGCCTGTAACAATTCAATTCAATTCAATTCAATTTTATTTGTATAGCGCTTTTAGCAATTTTCATTGCCGCAAAGCAGCTTTACATAGTCAAAAGAATTATTTAGGTTTGTATGAAATGTGAATTTGTATGAATCAAAATGGTCAGTTTGTCCCTGGTGAGCAAGCCGAGGGCGACAGTGGCAAGGAAAAACTCCCTGAGATGGTAAGAGGAAGAAACCTTGAGAGGAACCAGACTCAACAGGGAACCCATCCTCATTTGGGTGAAACAAAAAGCAGTAAAAGATCTGCATTTATACAGTGTGTAGGGTGGGAGGCAGTTCAGCTATAATAGCTGATGTTAATTGATGTTAATATGGAGTCCAGGTAGTTATTGAAGACCCAGGTAGACTTGTAAGAAGTTCCAGTCATGAACTATCGAACTGTCAAGTCCCCAGAGAAACAGTTGCCAACACCAGTCAAGGCCAGAACCATTTTCTAGGTAGAGAGAACCATTCCCAGACACCAGACGCATCCCAGAGAGACACACGGGGCATCCATGTGACGAGATCTTCAGCCAGAAGCGGGGCACCAGGATGGGTCAGACAGGTCCGGAGGGCAGAGGGAGTCTGGATCACTGGCAGCTCAGGAACGACATGTGTAGCTCGACAGAGAGAGAGAGAGAAAGAGTGAAAGGGGGAGACAGGAGGAGAGAGGAAAAAGAAAGAGGGGGGGAAAGAGAAGAAGAGGAGAGATGGCAGTTAGGTATGGTCACAGTCACACGATGTATAATGTGAATGTATATTAACTGTAGAGTGCAAGCAGATACTCCGGCAGGACTAACTATGACAGCATAACTAAAAGGGAGAGCCAGAAGGAAACACAAACATGAGGGCTTCCTGACATGTAAAGCAAACAATCACCTCACCGTCAGCAAACCTGAGTGATCAATGAGAGTGAGGAAGACAGCATCCAAACATACCAGTTCACCATAATACTCTACGTCCATGAGTCCCCCAGATCTGCTCCTTTACCTATGGCAAATCTATTTATAAAAATGCTCGGCTAAATAAATAGGTTTTTAGCCTGGACTTAAACACTGAGACTGTGTCTGAGTCCCGAACACTATTTGGAAGACTATTCCATAACTTTGGGGCTTTGTAAGAAAAAGCTCTGCCCCCAGCTGTATTTTTCATAATACGCGGTACTGACAAGTAGCCTGCATCCTTTGATCGAAGTAGGCGTGGCGGATCGTAAGACACTAGCAGTTCGCTCAGGTACTGCGGCGCGAGACCATTTAATGCTTTATATGTCAAGAGTAGTATTTTAAAATCAATGCGAAATTTCACAGGGAGCCAATGGAGTGAAGATAAGATAGGGGTGATGTGCTCATATCTTCTGGTTCTGGTGAGGACTCTCGCTGCTGCATTCTGGACTAGCTGAAGCTTATTTATGCATCTAGCTGAACAACCAGACAGTAAGGCATTACAATAGTCCAACCTAGAGGTGATAAAAGCATGAACTAGTTTTTCTGCGTCGTTTAGCGACAATAAATTTCTTATTCTGGCAATATTTCTGAGGTGAAAGAATGCTATCCTGGTAATATTATCTACATGTGCTTCAAATGAAAGGCTGGAATCAATAATCACACCAAGGTCTTTCACTGTTGCATTTGATGGAACAGAAAGGCCATCTAAAGTTACGGTATGATCTAAAATTTTACTCCTAGCTGTATGCGGTCCTATGACTAGAACTTCTGTCTTATCCGGATTTAGCAGAAGGAAGTTAGTTAGCATCCAATTTCTTATGTCCTGCACACATTGCTCAATTTTAGTAAGCTGTTTTTTCTCATCAGGTTTTGCTGAGACATATAACTGTGTATCATCAGCATAACAATGAAAACTAATACCATGCTTACGGATTAAGTTGCCCAGAGGAAGCATGTAAAGGGAAAAAAGCAGTGGACCTAAAACTGAACCCTGCGGAACGCCAAACTCCACTAGAGAACATGCAGAATAATCACCATTTAAGTCTACATACTGATAACGATGGGTCAGATAGGATCTGAGCCAGGAGAGGGCTGTACCCTTAATTCCCACTACATTTTCTAATCTGTGAAGAAGAATAGCGTGGTCAACAGTGTCAAAAGCTGCACTGAGGTCAAGTAATACAAGCATAGTTACACAACCCTGATCAGAGGCCAATAGAATGTCATTTACTACTTTAACGAGCGCTGTCTCTGTACTGTGATGAGGCCTAAATCCTGACTGATACAGTTCATGTATGCCATTTCTATGTATATATGAGCATAGCTGCTCCGCTACTATCTTTTCCAGGATCTTAGAGATAAAGGGGAGGTTTGATATTGGTCTGTAACTGGACAGCTGACAGGTGTCGAGGTCAGGTTTCTTAATTATTGGTTTGATAACTGCTAATTTAAAAGATTTTGGAACATATCCAATGCTGAGTGAAGAATTAATTATTCTCAACAGGGGTTCTATTATCGCTGGTACTATCTGTTTAAGAAAATGTGTCGGTACAGGATCTAATATACAGGTTGATGAATTTGAAGAAGAGATGAGTGAAATTAGTTCATTCTCTTCAAGGGGAGTAAAGTATTCTAGGTTCTGGTCTGACATGGCTAGATTAACATCTGCATCAATTACATTGTTCGGTTTCAAAACCTCAATTTTATGCCTAATATTTACAATTTTATTATTAAAAAAGTTCATGAAGTCCTCACTATTGCATGATGTTGTTGTGGAGAGTTGTTCTGCAGTGGTCTTATTTCTGGTTAATTTGGCTACAGCATTAAATAAGAATCTAGGATTATTTTTATTTTCTTCTATAAGAGTGGAGAGATATGTTGATCTAGCTACACTAAGAGCTTTTCTATAGTTCAGGATGCTCTCCTTCCATGCTATTTGAAATACTAGTAATTTAGTTTGACGCCATTTACGTTCTAATTTCCGAGCGGTCTGTTTTAAAGTGCGCGTGTGATCGTTATACCAGGGAGCAAGTTTTTTATCTCTAATAATTTTTCTTTTGGCTGGAGCTACATTATCTAGGGTATAGCGAAATGTCGACTCTAAATATTCAGTCGCCTGATCGAGTTCTGTGGGGTCAGACGGTGATCTAATCGAAGTTGGGAACTCTGGGAGATTACTGATAAAACTCTGTTTGGTAGTTGATGTGAATGTACGTTTCATACGGTAGCGCGGCGCTGTGTGTACATTATTATTGTGACACACTTGCAATGAGACAAGATAGTGATCTGAGATAACTTCAGATAGTGGTATTGTGAATAAATTTCTTATACTTAATCCAAATAATATTATTAAATCTAAAGTGTGACCTGCTTTATGAGTGGGTCCTACTACACACTGATTTACTCCTACCGAGTCCAGTATAGACATAAATGCAGTTCTCAGAGGGTCTTCTGGGTTTTCAAAATGAATATTAAAATCTCCAGCAATTAACACTTTGTCTACAGAAACGACTAGGTTTGAGAGGAAATCTGCAAATTCACTAAGAAATTCCGAGTACGGCCCTGGAGGTCTGTAAATGACAATTAGCGGGATCGACTGAGCTGACTTAATATAGTTAAATACACTTATGTTACTATAAAGAATTTCAAATGAATTAAATTTGTGTCCGTGTTTTTGTACAATAGTCAGATTATCATTGTGAATAACTGCGACGCCTCCTCCTCTACCAGTTAACCGAGGCTGGTGTATGTAGCTGTATCCAGGAGGACTAGCTTCATTTAGAGCTACATACTCGTCCTGTTTAATCCAGGTTTCTGTTAAACAGAGTATATCAAACTCCTGATCTGTGATAATTTCATTAACTATAACTGCTTTAGATGCGAGAGATCTAATATTTAACAGTCCTAGCTTCAGATCAGAGGTGCCGGCTGCGCATTCAGTCTGATCCAAGTTTGTGGTCTTTATGCTAATTAAATTACTAAAACAGACTTTCTGAGTCTTTCTAAATTTGTTTTTAGCTCGGGGAACAGACACAGTCTCAATAGAGTGAACCCTGAGTGACGACTCTATGCAGCTAGCAGACGGTTGGTTTAGCGTAAGGGATCTAATGTTGAGAAGTCCAAACTTTAGAGGTAGACTTCGATTACTTATTTGGGCTTTTTCTGGTTTAATGGTTACCAGATTGTTTCGGCTGGATTTAACGAATTTATTCTTTTTTCTCACTAATCGGGGAATAGACACAGTTTCTATAGTACAGGCTATGTGTGTGCGTCTATTAGTATGGTGAGTTGTATTGTGGCTGGTATCTAAAGAATCTGAGGTATGACTTACCGCAAGTCAGATGGTTCGTAATGTCCTGGAGATGTTGTCAGAGAGGACCGCTGCTCCAGCTCTGCTAGGGTGCAGGCCATCTGTGCGGTAGAGCCTAGGACGCTCCCAGAAAACATTCCAGTTATCAACAAAGGGTAATCTCTGTTGTTGACACCAAGATTGTAACCATTCATTGAAGGCAAATAATCTACTGAACCTCTCGATTCCTCTCTGAAATGTCGGAAGCGGTCCAGATACGACGATCTTTGTCGTGGGTGATGTGCTGCGGACCTTCTCAACCAGGCTCCTGAAGTCCTTCTTTAGGATCTCCGTCTGCCTCAGCCTGATGTCGTTGGTGCCAGCATGGAGAACCACAGCTCGAATGTTCTTCCTCAGGGCCGCAGGCACCTGTGCAGCAACATCAAGAACACGTGCACCAGGTAAACAGCGCGTGTACGCCTTACCTTTAGCTGTGGTAGCACGCACGTGCCGGACAATGGAGTCTCCGATGACCAGTGCGTCGTGTGCCGTCTCACGGAGAGGAGCGAAGCGGTTTCGGGTTGAGATCTCGAAGACGGGTGGTGGCGGAGGAGGAGAGGTCCTCGCCCGGGGCTTGGCGCGCGTCTTCCGCTGCTGAAGTTTCCAGGCCTCGTGGTATCCCGGCGCCGGGGTGAAGGAAAGCTGGGCAGGCTGCGTTCTCGGTGCGTTGGACCTGGGCAGAGAAGCACGCGGAGTAGAGGTTGTCGGAGAATTCTCATGCCGAGAATTTACCTGGGACAGGTGAGCGTCGGTCCGCGACGATTCCAGCGTGGCTTTCCGCTGCTGTAGCCGGGCCAGCTTCACCTGTAGGTCGCGGATCAGCTTCTCCACGGCCTCCATCTCCAAGTCCACCGAGTGCAGCTCCAATGTCTCCTCACCTGCACACAGGGGCAGAGACCCAACCGACATGGTGTCTAAAAATAGAAATAACCGGTGCGAAAGAGCGTAAACAAACTTGTGATAGCCGGGCTAACGGGCTAGCGATGCTAATGAAAAGCCGGCTAGAAGCGGTGTGCTGCAAAACTATTAAAACTTATACGATATAAACTTATACGAAAACGATATAACACGCGTTTCGAGTGAATATATTATAAGGTAGTATGAAATACTTATCTGTTATATGTTTACTCTTCGTAAGGGGACGAAAAAGTAGAAAAATTGGTCAGTCTGGCGGAGCTCGTGGTACGGAGCAACATGTACCTGTGATGATTTATTCCTTACATATCAAACAGGTCACATATGACTGATTTGTTATTGAATATCATGTAATAACTCTAGACTGAGTCTACTCAGACACAAAATATTTCTTCCCTATAAGCTGGTAGAATATTGTGATGCCTTGCTGCATACATTAAAATACTATAGTTTTTTTTTTTCTTTCTTTCTTTTTTATATACTGCTAAGACCTGATCAGTATCAGAAGGTCTCCGGTAAGAGTGAACACTTTTATTTTTACACTTTTCCCTCCCTGATATTGACATTGTATTAGGGGCAGAACAGGGTGGATATTTGACTGTCTACTGGTCTTTGTGGTTTTCTGTAATTACCAGCTTCTTGGCATATGAATTCCATTAGACATGCACTGCAGGGCCTGAACCCAACTGCCCACACACCTCTGTACATACTGACCCAAAACACAGGGAAAGAGAATACATAGCAAAGAAACAAACTACTGTAAATAAACCTAATGAAAACTATAATAAAAAGACTCTGGTCACAGTAAAACAAATATCAAAACAGCATAGTGTAATAAGCACTGTTAAGCACATTATAAGTGTATATTACAGTTAGGGGTTAACCATTCTAGTTGACAAAATGCTATTTTATATTGAGTAAGTCTGCATTTAATTCTTTATCAAAGACTTCCTTTGTGTAATGTATGACTATTCTGTTTAAAAGTGTGGGAATGGTATTTTTTTATTTACTTTTGCACAAAACATAAACAAAAAGAAATCACATTACTCTAGAATAATATATATTTATATATTGTTTTTATTTTAAGATGCATTCCCAACGACAGCACTGGCTATTAGAAGATGAAACCTTTAATTTCTATTGACTGCAAGGTGCAAAATGATACATTTACACCTAAGAATGTGTTTATTTATTCATCCTCAGTAACTGCTTTATCATATAAGCACTGTGGAGTGTCTGGAACCTATTCTTGGAACGGTAACCAATAGCAAGAATTAGACTTAATATTAAATATTATTGAATATTCTAGCTTCTGCTAAGGCCTATACCACATACTTTTGTAAAAAGTCTAAACCATAGGTAAATAGGTAAAAGTATGCTGGAGCCAGCTACAAGTGGACAATCAAGAAACTGCACATTTTGCTACTTCCAAATGGCTTCATTTTTCAAAACCGGAGGTTATACCAATGGATCCAAAAATGAGTCATTCCCCGTAGAGCGACATCACAACACAAATAAACCTTTGCAGACTGGTACAAAAACATTTTTGGTCTCCATACTTAGCTAGGTTTACAACTGTACAAAAGGTAGTTCAATCAAATGTAAAACAACATTAAGATATAAATTAATGTTAGTCACCTTAGCATTTTAGATAAGTTTTGTTTGCCTTTTCATGGAGATGCCTTTTTATACAAAGATGGCCACCACCCGAGCTCTCACAGGTGAGCCTTAAAACCACTCTTCAGTAAATCTATGCGTGGTTAGTGATACCTCAGGATCAGGATTTAATGTAGGCCACCAACCAACTACTCATTGGTAAATAGGACTGTCAGAGTTTAGGCAGAGTTTTTAAGACAGGTGCTATTTCCTGGCTGCATTTTAGATCAGTTTGTTCATTCTTTTACCACAGTGTTAGGAGGTAGACCTTCTTTCCTGTTGACATTAAAAGTTTAACACTGTGTTCAGTGTTTTATAACTTTTGGGTCTTGTTGTGTGGAGGATTTTATGCTTTTCATTCTTAGAATTTTCTAAGAACAGTACAACAAACAACTCCTGTCCCAGGGCTCAGGCTGAAATTAAACCTGTCAGGACGTAAAAGCCACTGGGTAATATAAGAAGGATATTTCCTTCTGAGGTACAAAAAAACAAAACAAAAAAAAGAAAGCTCAGTGTGTTTATTTTGTATTCATTATTTTTTTTTTGTTGTAGGATCTGGTGTCAGTCTGCTCTTCTGTGTCTATTTGTTGAACTGGCTGGTTTCCTGTTCTTATTGGAGTTTGGAATCAGCTACTTCATTTAATGTAAATTTGGTTTACATACAGTTGCCGACTGGGTTCCAGTTGGGTTCCAGCGTTTTTTTATCATTATTATTATTATTATTATTATTATTATTATTATTATTATATGCATATAATTATGATATATAATTATAGGAATAAAGGAACTGCAAGCAGTTAGTCAGTTTTGAGCCTTTCTTCTCTGCATTTTCAATCACTTGAGTAGTATTATTTTAGGCATTATATTGTATCGTGGTTTGGAGTGTAAAGGTAAACTAGCGGTGTTCCCTTGACCATGCACGTGTGGAGTTGTTTATCTTGACTGAAGGGTGGCCTCTTTCTACAGCAAGACTCTATACAAAATTTTTTCCCTTGTATCGCAATTACTTACGGGATTGTTAATTCATTGTTTTTTATTTTATAGTGCTTTTTTTTATGAAAAAAGGTCAAATAAATTTCGTACTTCTCTTGCTCTGAGTGAATTTTAAAAAGTTGTAAGTTAACTCATTTATCACCTAACCTGGGGTAGCATATGGGTGATGTCACAGAGGGTTTGCCCAGTTCCTTTTATACAGACTGTGACTTTTTTGTCCTTACATTTGCAATTCAAAAACACAGATACTGCAGATGTCTTATTATAGACAAGGACTGACAATGACTCCATAAATTAATTATTTATGTATAAAAAGAAAATATTTATGTATAAAAATAAAATTTGGTTTAACAGTATATTTAAAAAATTGTATACTTATGGAGAGGAAAAAGAAGCATTGGTAGTAAGCAGCTCGGGAATAAGCATGAAACAATTAATAGAGCTTGCCTTACTTAAATGTCCACTGGGAAGCAATGGTGACACATCATAGGTGTACAGTAGTTACTTACAGTACAATAGTAATCAGTGTGGACAAGGGCTTATAAAAGACGAATTCACAGTAAATTGACTAAAATCTCAATATACTCATATGTTAATCAAAACCATTTCAAGGATGCTAATCTCTGCTCGAAAAGATTCACAGAATTTTCCACTAGGATCTTTTAACATGAAGTCAATAAAGACGTCTGCAGCCAAATCTAGCAACAAGGTTGTAAGTTACCCTAACACTGTGCAGATCACCAAGAGAAAACAGAGAGAAAAGGATAATGCAATGCAGCTCTATATGTCCTCTATGTTCAAAAGAGACTTTACAAACCTTTTTTTAAGAAAAGAAAAAGCTCCATGATTTTTCTTTTACTCGTTTTATCCTATTTTATCAATAAAACCATATCTATGGACATGAGTGAGCCTCTGCTAACATTCTTGCTCTCTGTAAGATTACCGTTTATCTTCTCAAAAAGACATTAGGTGCAGGACTAGGTAGGAGAACAGGCTGTAGTGATAAGTTTCCTACAAACCATGGTGTAGATGATATAATCAAATCTGGCTGATAGAAGAAATAAGAAGGTAAAGAAATAGTCTGAAGAAAAGAAACATGGTCCTGACTCCTGAAAACTGAAAATACCCATCAGGGAAACTTTAAACAATGTTACCATTTAATACAGTTGCAAGTTTTATCAATGCATATTTAGTATAGCACAGGTGTAGGTTGTCACCTGCTGTTTTTTCATTCAACCCCTTAAGCATAGCATAATAACTCTCTCCATTCTGCAAGACTGACAGGGCTGGAAATGTCACATCATTTGGCATTTCCACTCTCCACAGGGTGCCATAGAGAGCAGCTTAATTTTGGCCCTACATTAATCATACCATTACCTGCCACTTATATACTATCGGTGTGTGTGTGTGCACATGCATGCGCACACCTCGTCTCACTCCACTCCTTTGTCTGTTTGTCATTGCAAGAATGTGCACAGGAATGTTCCAGCAATGATTGATTGTGTCTTTTAAAAAAAATAAAATAAAATTGTTCAGTGTGAAAGTGACAATCTTTCATCTGTCATATCATTATGCTCACGCTAAAGGCCAAATTAGCCTCAATTATGTAAATGTTAGTGTAGTTCCAATCAGTCGTACTGATGATCTTGGGTGACTGACTACCCGTATAAATCTTGTTCAGATAAATGAATGTATCATGATTTATGTGCTGTGGGCTAAGAGAGCGACTTGAGACATTTATGACATCCATTAGTTTAATAAGAAAAAACAGGAATAATATTACTAAGATTAGAAATGTATATTAAATCCTTCTTTTTATTAAATAACATAAACCGTTTTTTAATTCATCAGTTGTTTGACTGTGAGACCTACAGACAGAATCTATTGTCCTTATGTTGCATAGATTCACACATGGACACCCCCCATATGGTCTGCTTATAGATAAATGTGACTGCTTAGAATGGTTCTTCTTAGAAACTATAAAGATGGCTTTGAGCTGCATTTCATACAAATTCACTTATAAAGGCCTGTGTCTGCATTCAGTTCCAAAGTTTTAGGACTAAAATTACAACAAACAAATTTTTGTCCCCGGGTTCCATCAATAACTAGATGGTACCCTCAACATAATATGTATTGGAACACATTTCATGTTCATTGAAGTAAATTATAGTATTCATATTTATACAGTATGGCATGTATAATTATTTTTCATTATGCACAGCTGCAAAGCGCTTTGAAAAGTAGCATTGTTTTTTCACATAAATTGGTATCTAAATGTCCAGAAGAGTCAGATACAAAAGTGTAAATCCTAAATTCGTGTCTGGAAGGTTGCCCTGTATGTATTATCAAGAATGCTGCCTTTTCAGGAGTGGACAGTAAATGCTCTGAACAATGCATAAAATCAAAGGAAAATTGTTGTCCCGCCACTACATTTATCCAGCCCTAAACTCACTTAAAAAGTATTAATAGTAATATGATAGCTATCATTAACTGAGCTTATCCACAATTGAGATTGTGATCTCTTCTTTGTATTTGAGCGTTTGAATTGCATATTGAGAGTAAAATTACACATGCATTGGTCAGGCAATTGAACTGCCCTCGTGGGTCTTGTCATATTGATTGAGCTATCTGATTTACAATAGCTATTGTGGGCAATTGTAATTGAGTTGTGCAGAGACTGAAAATAAAGTCTTGGCACATCAGTGATTGGACAGGTTTGGCTGAGAGATCTCTGTAATATGACTAAAGGTTGGCCATTGCGGATGAAAGTGCTTTATAAGCCTGAAGAGATATTTCATATACAAATACACACTACCCCAGGGACAGCACAGATCACATATTTATGATAAATTCTCGCAATATATTCCACAGACTGGGGTTGAAACTGTATTACACTGACCAAAGCTTAATATAAAGAAGAAATGTGTGCATACACAAAGCAGCAGTTCCTGTATGTAATTTTTTTTTTTTTTTAAATGTGCTCATACAGACCTAAAAATCTATTTTAAAATATCATTGTCATCATTTTTAGCTGATGACCTTTCTGCTTATGGAATGAAGCTGCTATTACTTAATCCAGGGAGAAATGTATCGTCTCTTGTGGTTCTGAGTTATGGTGTGTTTTTGTTAGACAATTGTTACATAAAATAGTACAAATATAAAGCAAATGAGAAGTGAAGTATCTTAATGAAGCGCGAGGATTATTTTACAAGACTCGTGAATTCTTTATTCCTTAATCCCTTAATTCCTTGCTCCGAGTGTACAGTATGTGTGTGCGTGCATGGTGTTTAAACTAGAAATTATGTACATTTTATATAATATAGAATATTCCTTATTTCCAAAGATCCAAATAGTTCTTATTTGACTAGTCACCACTCGTTACATATTAATTTATTCACTGCTTTAAAACACACATTCACACCCAGAGGCTATCACCACCATCATTCTGTTTTTGACTGTATTATATTTATTCATAATTTAGTCAATAACTTGGATAACTTTGGATCAATGTAAAAACTTATGATACAGGTTTGGTGGTAGTGACCTGGTAGTGAGGTATCAGCTGTAAGAAAATAAATGTGAAATGAAACACCATTTAATATGAGATAACTCTCGTACTCTAGTACTTTTAAGCAGAAACCAAGATATGATGAGCAAGCCAGGGTGACATGAACAAGAGAGATCTCTTTGAGATGGCATGTGGCAATAGCATAGCAATCCTAAAAGGAATCAGAGAATGCTTGGACTTCAGGGTGACACTAATAGACTTATGAATCATTAAACGTCTGTTTCCGGTATCATCAGACATCACTCAAATGTATTGAAAGAATGAGCATGCTGTGAATATCAGCTTTATGGTTACAGCCACAGTTTGTAGGTACACGTCTATAGCATTCAAGTGAGCTTAGGTTCAGAAGTTTGAATGAAATCCAAAATTTAGTAATGAAGGGGAAATGGCTTAAAACAGCGCAGTTGCTTAAGATGTTAAAATGTCATCTGTTGGCAAATTTGCTTTGTCTTCACCTTTCTGATATGAAACATTTCCCCAAAAAATCCTTTACATTTAGATTTTTCAATTATATTATTATACAGTATTACACCTGATTTTGTCATGGGAAGCAGGTTTGATGACTCTTTTCCATCTTTTCTCTTATGATTCCACCGCAGGTTAAAAAATAAGAGAGTGGTACAGGTGTTTCTCTGTGCAGTGACAGACATGGGGGCTTTAGTCATGAATGATGCAGAGATCTGCCTGTCTGGAGAAGTGTTTTAGTCAGTGAGTAATTGGCAGAAGGAAAACAAAAGGGTGAGAAGCAGAATAATAAAAGAATCCAGCAAAATAGTTCTCACATACAAAATGCAGGGACATATTATTAACAGGTGTATGCAAGGATTATATTTAAAATGTGTTGATTTGTAAAAATGCAGTGTATATTCACTACCAGACCACCATCGGACAAATGTAGTTAGCTCCAGGTAGTCTTACAACCTCAGGTACTAATTGTTGAATTCAAAATATTAGAAAAATCAAAACACTTTTTTCTTGTCTTGTTCTGGTCGCTTTTATTTGTTTCATGGTCATAGCCTTACATACTGTTCCAACTGTTCCATCTCCTGTGAATTCATTCCTGATACTGGAATTAGAGGTTGGTCTCTGTGGAGGGGGTTTAAAAGGGGCAACAAAAAACAAAAAAACAAAAAAAGAGCGAGAGAGAGAGAAAAAGCCACATTCTTCTAAGGATTTGAGTGTAGATTGTTTTTTTGTGTCTTTTTCTGACATTTTAGTGCAAGAAGGATGTGTCTATATAGTATACAATACATACAATTAACATAGTGTTAATTTGACTTTAATTACTTACAATAATGTTTCTTCTAAAGAGGAAACCCTGGGCTGGCTCTTACTGAAAGAAGTTTGCTAAAAGGCAATTATGCCAGTTCTAATCAGTAATAAGGAGTTCTGAGAGTAAAAAACAGTGTCTGTGCATGAATTTACACAATATATTAAATGTATATTCTATATAATGTATAGTCTGCAACATACATAATGAACTTACAAAACTTATCAAAAAAATCATGCATGTCATGATAAACATTTATATCTTTTCTTGTCGTGGCACACTTACTTGACTACTCCAAGCTTTACCTTTGTAAGCTCACCATTCAGGTTTCTGTGAGTGGGGGTGAGAAGCTATTACACATGAGAATGCTTTTACACAACATGCACTCTGTCTTTGATGAAACATCACACATGCTTTTAAACTGGCCAAAGGCAGCCCGAGTCCTTTGGGAGACTTTATTTTTATTTTTTTTTACCGTATTTGGCTGTGCCTTGGCTGTGCTTATATTACTGCAGGGGTGGGATGTGGATGCATTACCAAGAGTGGAAACATTTGTGATATGTGACATTCAAGAGCAGTTATACAAGGGCTCATGACCATCGTCAATCCAAGAGCTCCACTCCTTTGACTGCTACAGTACTTCAGTGTAAGAGACATGCATGATTGAGAATTGACTTCCAGTAAAGACTAAATAATTTATATTCACTGTCCATTTTATTAGAAGCACCTGTACAGTTGTACATTTATGCAGTTATCTAATCGGCCTATTGTGTGGCATTGGCAGCAGCACAGTGCATAAAATCATGCAGATACAAGGTAAAAGACTCGCATTACAATGGGGGAATGTGGGACTTTGTGACCCTAACCTTGCCATGGTTATTCGTACTAGATAGGCTGGTTAAAATATTTCAGAAACGTCTAATTGATTTAAACACTTTAAACACTTTAAATCCGTAACATTTCTATTTATACTCAATTTATATTCAACCTCATTCCCACACATAGTCCTAAATTCTATATCTTTGTATTGCACAGCTGTTCTTATTTACCATATTTTTCATATATGTTTCTTATATTGTATATTTGTTCCTGTACGGTACAGCTGTCTCTTATTTTTCTATATTTTTCATATATGTCTCTTTTGTTGCATATTTTGTACTGTACAGTTATGTTATTTTAATTCTATATTTTATTTTATTCTTTCTTAGTTAAATTTACCTTCTGTTTTCCTTTTTACATTTATTTTTTATTTCATAGTCTTTTATTTTAAGGTCACGGGCAGTTGTCTAAAGCATTTCACTGCATATCGTACTGTGTATGACTGTGTATGTGACTAATACAATTTTAATTTTAATTTAGATCTCCTGGGATTCACATCCAAAACTAGATGTGCAGTCTCTATAGAAAGGTTGATTCAAGATAAAAATGTGCCTTCATAGAAGCCAGAGAAGCATCGAATGATGGTTACTATCACTGGTGGCATGAACAGGAGCTGAAGGCAACTGCTGACCCCATCTGCAGCATATGACTAGAACAGCACATGGCAAGCAGCTTTGATTTCTGGAAGACCTTAAAGAGACTGATGCTGGTTGTGGAGACAGGTTGGCACGTGTAAAAAAAATTATGAAGTAGTGAGCTAACTGGGAAAAATCCCATCATTGGTCACCCCTGGATGGGTTGCATGGGCGATGGTGTGTGAAGGAACAAAAACACCTAAAGAAAACATCAATGTTTATTTTACGACCTTGATATAAATCGTTTCTGATCAAGCCAGTGACTTTATACTTTGACACACTTTCATATATATACAGTATATATATATATATATATATATATATATATATATATAAATTGAGTGTGAAATATTTATATGGTATATGATTCAAAGCTGATTAAAAAAATTATTAATTGCCAGGTTTAATCGGTGTGTTTAAACTGTGCTTAGTCCCCCATTTTCTTGATGAATGTATGTAAACTTTTGACCATAGCTGCACTCAGCTGCACTTGTCATGTCTAGCAGTGAGTGCCACAACACCGCCTCCCCTGAGTGATAGTGCTCTTCTATGGTTGCTGCAGGGAATTTCTCTTTGTAGACTATAAGACCATGGACACTAGCCCATGTGTTGTCCTGCCAATTATCTTTTCATTTTTGTGAGTTCTGAGCCTTTGTATTTTTTCCAATTGCAAGTTCCCGTATGAACCTTGCTACTCTTTTATATATATTAGGTTCTGCTCTGTTCTTTTGATTGCTTTTAGTGACTATTCTCTGGAATTGGAAGTTAAGTGCATTCCATCTGTTTATCATGCCTGGTCTTTATTGTGAATTCTATCATTGTTTGATCTCTTTTGGATAGATCCTTACTATCACACAGAGCTACAGTACAGTATGTATCCTACAAATGTGATGTCATCTGGCCCTAACCTCATACCCACTTAACACCTTTGGGATGAACTGAAATGCAAATTGTACATCAGGGCCCATATTCACAAAGCTTCTTAGAATTCTCTTAGAGAGCTCCTATCTTAGCTTAAAATGTTCTAGCTGGGAGTCTTATACTAAAAGTGATTTAGAAAACTTCTCAGAGCAACTCTGAGTAAGGAAAGTACAAAAACCTTTATCTTAGTGAGGAGGTGTGGTTGCCCCCTGTGCTAGGGATGATACAGATATATGCAGTATATAAAGGGCTTGAAATGGGCTGTTGTGAAAATAGAATAAATGATAATAAAACAGACAGTGAAATCATAATGTTTGTATATGAAGAAATTGTATAATCATGACTAAAGGCTACTTTATGCAAAGTTTCTGTTATAGGCCAAATATCTTAAAGTTAATTAAACAGTCAAATGTTAAAAATGTTGAAATATTTTTGAAGTAACCAATTTCCACGCAGTAGTTACTATATTTAAGTTCTTACATTTATTTACCATACTGATTTTATTACTTGTAATCCATTTTAGATTGATGGAAGCAAAAGGGTTCAGTTTTACCAATTTACATGATTGCAGGACAGTCCATTTAAGTTGCACTTTTGGATGGTATGTAGCCAACAATCCAAGAGAGATGTAAAACAACAAGAAAACCATATTGGACAGAAGAGCAATGTTTATTTTTACATTAAGTGTTTGGAGAATATTTCTTAATTCCGCCATTTTGTCCTCTGCTATAGAAACTCTTAAGCCTTTTAAAAGTCCTCCTCTCTACTCTTAACTTTTACCGTAGGAGCTGTTTTTAGGGCTAAGATGTTTTGTAAATCATTTTTATCTTAACTAAGACTAAGTCAACTTCATTCATGTTTTTACCATTAGGCTATGTTTTTCTAGAAAAAGGATTTCTTGCATGCAAAAAGAAATGTCAATGTGCCCAAGGTACATTTAAATAATATTTAGCCAGACAAATTCCTAAGACTGAGAGAAGAGCAAGTACAAATGCCAATAAAGTAGACACAAGTCCAAGTCAATACAGAAACCTTCTTGACACCAGACATAACTCCTATTACCTAGTCATCAATATTCCTATTGACGACTAAAGTACAAGGACTAAAAATAAATCAGTGCTTAAGGCAATTCACAGGGCAGTTTTTGTATGGGTGGAACAGTATGAATAAGTAAGTGGAAGGATAATACTACTGTAAAGTAATACAAACATTGCAACAAAACAATGCTGCGAGCAGGTAGAGACATGTTGCCTGATACTATTGTAAAAGGGTACATGTGCCAACATAAATACATCTTGACACATACTTTACTCAACATTTTAATTTCACTTATGGTGCAGGTTAAACCTTAGGCAGATATCTAAGTACTGTTTCATTAAAACGTTTAATTTAAAGTTTCATTACATCCTGCCCAGCCAGTTTTGCATGATAAAATTATGTTGTAATAGATATTTTTATAGTGATTATGTGGAAAAATTTTGTACTGGGGGCATTTTAGCGCATAACACTGGGCTCTTAGTTTGGGTATTTTACTGTACATGCCCTCACCTCGAACTGCTGTGGATATATTTGCTCTAACAAACCATCTTTTATCTCATAGTGGCGCTTCACATTACCTTCTTACTTAGGTACAACAATTTTTTATTCAATACTAAAATTTATTTAGATTTAGGAAACCTTTCGAAGAAAAAAAATCCAACAAACAAACAAACAAAGAAAAAAAACACTTAAGATTTGTGTCTCATGATAAAGAAAGTCTTTAATCTAAAAGAATTCTGAAACCAATGTGATGTCATGAAACAAGAGAAAAATCTTTTTTTTTTTTGGTTTGTTTTTCAATGTTACCCAGCAGGAAGATCATCTAAAGAGAATAACTGCCAACAGGCATATAGGACAAGATGAGCTTGATCCAGCTGTATGCAATTGCAGATAAGTGACACCTAGTGTAATTTTCTTTTACTCTTCTCTCTTTGATTCTCTGCCTCTTTTTTCTGGCCTTTTCTCTTTCTTACTCTTTCCTTCTTTCATGCTCCAAATGTCGTCTTTCCTAAGAAATAAAAAATAACGATAGAGAGAAATAACCAGAGAGCATTTTTATGCATATTAGATGGCCAAGTACATATATTAGTGTATTGTGCAATTTCATTTCTTAGGACATGTCTTACGTTTTCTAAATCATTGTGGCTTATAGAATAATGGAAGTTTGCATAGCATCTTTGGCAGTTTCAGTTGCTGCAGGGGAACCAGCCTCTCTCATTCAGACTAATCTTTAATTACCCTGTAATTAAATTAAGACCTATCAGAAAGGCTTACCCAATTATCTAGGCCATGCTTGATTTTCCTCTTCATACTTACTGGCTGCAGTGCACAAGAGTAAACACCTTAACAACACAGAGCATCTGAACCACTCTAGGCAAGGTTTTTATGGACCTGACACATTCAAGGTGAAATTGAGTGTGAAAGAAATGTAGTGACATTAACAGAGCATGTAAGAGAAAGAGAAAGAAAATTACAGCACAACCTGTTCCCTTAATGACAGGCCTTCTGTTTAAGAGCACACTTGGGGAGAGATAGCTTTTAGAAGATAATTATATGAAGCATTTGACCTTGCCTTTTCATCTCAGATGTGTGTGTTAGAGAGCCAATGCAGAAAGGTGTACATTTATGGTGTATTAACGCAAAACAAGAATTAATCTCTAGTATAGCAAAGACACCATTTTTTCAGGGTTATATACCCAGATAGTAAAGGACAGTTGCATCTTTTATGTTATGTATTAAGACTTTTTAGCATTTTTCTCCCTCTTAACATGCTTGTATTGAAATTAAATAGATAGATAGATAGATAGATAGATAGATAGATAGATAGATAGATAGATAGATAGAGAGAGAAGGATAGATAGATTACTTTATTAATCCTAAAGAATTTTTTTAAAGATAGAGATTAATTAATTAGAGATAGAAAATAATGTTTTGTCGCCACATAATAATTTAGTAACAAACATGAAAATCCTACTGATTCAGAAAAAATTTTCAAATTTGTACTATTTCTCTACAATAGCAATTTCTTATTAATATGTGAATACTGACGACCGCTTGTGGCATAACAAATGTTTAAATTCTAACTAAATGATAAATTTACTTTACTTTGATAAACAGCCTATTTCATCTCTACGTTTATTCATGTATTTGTATGTATGACTAATAGCCTCTAAAATATACACAGCCCACATTAGTAATGTCGTTAAGCACATCCATTAATTCATTCATTCATCTTCAATAACAGATTTATCCCAGTCAGGTTGTGGATTCAGAGTTCATTGCTGAAATGCTGACGGTAAGGAAGGAATCCATCCTGAATGGGACGTAAGTGCACACAGAGAACATAAACACATTTGTCTATCAATTTAGAATCACCTATTCAACTACAGATATAAGTTTTAGAAGTGGGAGGCACTTAGGAAACAATGAATAAAATTATTTGTTTTAAATCATATTAGTGCTGGTACAAGTACAATTTCTATCTTGTAGCCATTCGATTGAATTTCAAGCTGAAAACAGGTACATGTCTGTTATATACTGTATATATATTGTAGCGTTTTTCACCGCTAAGCAGGAACTTGGAGAGACGAGTGAGCTTCCTGGCTGCCCAATGCAAATGGCTGGGAGTATTTTATTGAGCACCAGCAGAAGACAGCATATCCAACTTCTGAGTAAACACATCCACACTAATTAAAACAAAAACATCTACCCACACACACACACCCTGGCCGAAACCACTACCCCAAACACCCTTCCCCAACACGGTGAACACATAACAATCCCTCCCGCAAAGCATGATGGTTGTTACTCAAACCCCACCCACGCCACAATATATATATATATATATATATATATATATATATATATATACAGTGGTGTGAAAAACTATTTGCCCCCTTCCTGATTTCTTATTCTTTTGCATGTTTGTCACAATTAAATGTTTCTGATCATCAAACACATTTAACTATTAGTCAAAGATAACACAAGTAAACACAAAATGCAGTTTTTAAATGATGGTTTTTATTATTTAGGGAGAAAAAAAATCCAAACTTACATGGCCCTGTGTGAAAAAGTAATTGCCCCCTGAACCTAATAACTGATTGGGCCACCCTTAGCAGCAATAACTGCAATCAAGTGTTTGCGATAACTTGCAACGAGTCTTTTACAGAGCTCTGGAGGAATTTTGGCCCACTCATCTTTGCAGAATTGTTGTAATTCAGCTTTATTTGAGAGTTTTCTAGCATGAACCGCCTTTTTAAGGTCATGCCACAACATCTCAATAGGATTCAGGTCAGGACTTTGACTGGGCCACTCCAAAGTCTTCATTTTGTTTTTCTTCAGCCATTCAGAGGTGGATTTGCTGGTGTGTTTTGGGTCATTGTCCTGCTGCAGCACCCAAGATCGCTTCAGCTTGAGTTGACGAACAGATGGCCGGACATTCTCCTTCAGGATTTTTTGGTAGACAGTAGAATTCATGGTTCCATCTATCACAGCAAGCCATCCAGGTCCTGAAGCAGCAAAACAACCCCAGACCATCACACTACCACCCCCATATTTTACTGTTGGTATGGTGTTCTTTTTCTGAAATGCTGTGTTACTTTTACGCCAGATGTAACGGGACACGCACCTTCCAAAAAGTTCAACTTTTGTCTCGTCGGTCCACAAGGTATTTTCCCAAAAGTCTTGGCAATCATTGAGATGTTTTTTAGCAAAATTGAGACGAGCCTTGATGTTCTTTTTGCTTAAGTGGTTTGCGCCTTGGAAATCTGCCATGCAGGCCGTTTTTGCCCAGTCTCTTTCTTATGGTGGAGTCGTGAACACTGACCTTAATTGAGGCAAGTGAGGCCTGCAGTTCTTTAGTTGTTGTCCTGGGGTCTTTTGTGGCCTCTCGGATGAGTTGTCTCTGCGCTCTTGGGGTAATTTTGGTCGGCTGGCCACTCCTGGGAAGGTTCACCACTGTTCCATGTTTTTGCCATTTGTGGATAATGGCTCTCACTGTGGTTCGCTGGAGTCCCAAGGCTTTGGAAATGGCTTTATAACCTTTACCAGCCTGATAGATCTCAATTACTTTTGTTCTCATTTTTTTCTGAATTTCTTTGGATCTTGGCATAATGTCTAGCTTTTGAGGTGCTTTTGGTCTACTTCTCTGTGTCAGGTAGCTCCTATTTAAGTGATTTTTTGATTGAAACAGGTGTGGCAGTAATCAGGCCTGGGGGTGACTACAGAAATTGAACTTTTAACTGTGATAAACCACAGTTAAGTTATTTTTTAACAAGGGGGGGCAATTACTTTTTCACACAGGGCCATGTAGATTTGGAGTTTTTTTTCTCCCTTAATAACATAATCTTCATTTAAAAACTGCATTTTGTGTTCAATTATGTTATCTTTGACTAATAGTTAACGCTTTTTGATGAGCAGAAACACTTAAGTGTGACAAACATGCAAAAGAATAAGAAATCAGGAAGGGGGCAAATAGTTTTTCACACCACTGTATATATATATATATATACTGTATATAGTGTGTAGTAGTATTGTTTAAAGAAAATTCTACCATACTCTTTACTCAAACTGTGTAGAGGATCTCTGCTTGTATTTGATATTTAACAGAGAATAATAGCACAGATCACGTAATGTGTGTGAATGTTTTTGAAGGTAAACAACCTAATAACAACCCATATAAGTGTGCTAAAAGCCACTTTCATTGTAGGTCCTTCACATTTTACTCCAGGCTGTAATTAGAGTTGTTTTTATCCTCTATTTTCCTCAGCTGTATGCTTTCATTCTGCTTTCCATCCCTGTCATTCCTATCTCAGCAGATCCCCCACCAGGTAGACTGCGTCATGCTCAGCTAAAAGACGCTCAAAAAAAAAGCAGAACAAAAAAATCTGTATATGTGAAAGAATTGAGAGGACATCGATTTATGTATCGAGCTGCTCTGAGTGAAACCAGGAGACACAAAGCATCTGCAGTGCCTCACCAAACTGAGAGAGCAGAGAAGGACAAAGAAAGCCTGCTGATCAATGGGTGGAGAGGGACGAAGGAGGGGATTACCTGTGGTTAGAAAAGGAAAAGCAGGCTACAGGGTTGCCATTGTTCCCTTATCTTTGAGGTGACCGTAGCTGTGGAAAATAACCATGAACAAGCAATCAGAGAAGTGAAACAGACAAAAACGCATGGCACAGGAAACAAGCCTCCCCAAGACACTATGACCCAAATAATGGAGACACGAAAGCGTCTCAAATAATCCAGCCTGAACAAGGAGCGATCAAGTCTGCTCAACTAATATAGCTATTTTCTATCATAGAGCTCAGTAAGGCATTACACAGTTAATAGTTCAGATCTTAAGAAAAGAAGTGTTTCTGTTTCTTATTATATTCTAGTCTCAGAATTAACATTTCCACATAATTTTATTCAGATTTTATTTTACACAAGGATTCATTGCATCTGTTTTCCTACTGCATGCCCCTGGATTACTGAAGATGAATTACTAGTATTAATAATAATAATAGTAAATATGCACTGCTTGGAACAGTCACTCACTGGATTTAACTTAACTAATAGTTGAAAGCGCTACATTGAATAATTACTGCAATGATTAATATGGTTCAGCTGCCAAGTTATTTAACTCCGACTGATGCAGTAAGTAGCTTGTTATTTTTTGGAAGAGATAAACTGTGGTCATGGCAAAGATGTTATTCTGTTTCTGAAGAGTCATATTATTGGCCTGAAACAAGAAAAGAAAAAAACTAAGGAGATACTACTGGAAACTACTGGAAATAGGTTAAGAACTGAAAAATCCATTATTAAAACCTGGAAAGATAGTGGTGAACCATCCAAAGAAATATGGTCGGAAAAACATCCTTCGTAAAATGAGCTTGATGGGAGGTCATTTATTGAAATCAAATCTACAAAAAAACAAAAAACAAAGGTAGATCTGTTTATTAAGAGCAAATTAAGAGCAATTCTCTGTGCACAACTCAAAAGATTTGGACTAATCAGTCAGATTTTCCCTGTTCCAAAGAGATGAGTGCACAGGGTAAGAAAAGCAACACACATCATTGCTTGTATGGTTGGCTAGTGCCAACCATACAAGCCTGTGGGGCTTATGACCTGGGGTTGCTTCAGTTATTCAGGTCTAGGTTCAGCAATGTTATATGTGGTCAGCTGGCAACCTGAACATACTAAATGACCAGGTTTTTTCTGTATGCTGGCATTCATTGGGATCAAATTGTGAAAGAATGCTTCAGGGAGCATAAGACATCATTTTCACACATGGAATATCCCACCATGTCCAGAGTCCAGACCTTAACCCCACTGAGAATCTTGTGGGGATTACTTTGGGATGTGCTGGAGAAGGCTTTGGAAAGGAAATTAATGTGACTCTTATTCAGACTTATTCAGAATAAGAGATCTGAGGGCAACCTGTTAGTTATGCTGTTAAGTGACACGTGTCTTCTGTTACCGCATGGTGGCCATAATGTGTAAAAGCTGCATGAATAAGCAAAAAGCAAAAAGGCGAGCAACCGTCTTAATGTAAGCATGGAACAGCGGGTTGTGATGAAATTTCTCATGAATAATGGTATAAAACCCATTGACATTTACAGAAGACTTCAAGCAAAGTAAAACGATGAGACTCTTAGCTGCAGTTAAACATTTGAATTTTTTTTTATTTTTAAAGAAGGCCATATGTCCATGATCTGGCTAAGGTGGCTCTAAGTGCTCAGTGCTTAGGGATGAGTGAATTAGTGTAGCAGGGTATTAGATGGAAAAACAACAGGGTATTAGAAAGAAGTTTTTACTCTTGTCACTGTTTTTCTATTCTGCACAATCAAAATCATGATTTGACTTGAATGCCCCCATATTAGGGATGGATGGATGGATGGATGGATGGATGGATAGATGGATGGATGGATGGATGGATGGATAGATAGATAGATAGATAGATAGATAGATAGATAGATAGATAGATAGATAGATAGATAGATAGATAGACTTTTCTGATCCTGTGAGAGAAATTATTGTGCTTCACACTAACTGAAACTTTCCTCTGATCTCGCAGATCAAGAAGATCTTTTAGCCTCCCCTAACATGAAAGTGTCTGATAATTTTGTGTAAACTCTAAAGACTGTGTTGTATGAAATATAAGGATATATATATATATATATATATATATATATATATATATTTTTTTTTTTTACAATACACACCAGTGTATTTGGTATCAACAACTATAGGGATCACATTCCCTATCCCCCCTATATCCCCCCTCCCCCCATTTTTATCTTTGATGTGAACATTACATGAAGCTCTTGATCTGTATCTGTTTTTTTTTTCTTTTATAGTGCTCCTGCCGCATGATTTCCTGATTAGATAACTGCATGAATGAGTAAGTGAACAGATGTTTCCTAACAAAGTGGATGCTTAGTGTATAACTGGGAACACCATTCTTGTATTACACTGTAGTTTTACTTTTAAGTGTCAATGAGTGAAGCTGAGAACTGCAGAGAAACAGCATGTCGACCTCGGGCACTCTACTCTAAATCTATAAACTCTGAGTATTCATCCCTTAAAACATGTTGCATTATAAAATGTGCCTTACCTGTTCTGTTCACTCAGGAGTCTTTATCCTTGTTATTATTCGTGCTTACGCCTGGCATAGGAGAAAAAAGTATTGCAGGTCAATGTAACAGGTCAGTGAGTAATTTCTATTGAGTCCCCTCATTTCCCTATTACTTCCCAGTCCATTCTGTTCTCCAGTAATGACCCTCATGCTAACAGTGATTTAGAGCATAAATATGTACTAAAGCCACACTAAAAGACTAAGTATATAGTCTTATTATTATGTGTACTTAAGCATCGTATGTTACATATAACTTACATAATACCATGAATTGCAACCAGCACCATAATAATAAGCACAACACTTTAATAAAGTGATGTTACAAAAGTGGTATGGTGGGCATTTCCACTCACAGTGTACTCATGTATGTGGAAGAGGGTAGGTGCTGCCCTCAGAGTCCTGTGATGCTGGATAGCGGAGAGCTGCCTGGTGGCCGGGAATTGACACGTGACCACTTTGATGAGAAATGTGTATGTGTATATGGGGGCGTCTTTAATGGGTGGTAATTTTACAGTATCTTTAGGCATTTAAATACATGGCAAGGTATAAGGCATACATGATAAGTGTAGTTAATATCGACTAATTTAGAACTGTGTATAAATTTTATAGTATAGCATTTAAAGTTTCATAGCACAGGTAAAAGTTAATATTTTCTTTGCATTTATGTTATCATGTTCTGGTTTTAACTAAGGCCTGGGAGTGCAAATGTGTATTACAAATGCAACCTTTAATTATGTTAATAATCTTTGTTAATACTGGAAATAGTAACATCAACATAATTGACACTATCTTAAAACTTACCTATCAACATTATTAACAGCTATTTATACGGTATATTATTTAATTGACTGTTCATGTATGCATTTTATCATATCATGATGTGCTAAGAAATTCACATATTAATTAATCATCATGAGATAAATATGTACATAATAATACTGCTTGCTTGTGGACCTTACAGTTAAATATTTCCAAATTGTCCTAGATACTCATTTGCTCATTCTGATTATCCAGTTAGTGTCTGATGAAATGTACGTGCCGTTTACATTATTCAGCTTTAAATCGTGTAACACTTAAGGATCTCATTACTGTGTACATAGATGGATATACAGTATGTGTAAATAAATTCACATTTTCTATGTTATAAATGTTTAGATTTTTTGGCTGCTGTGAATTATATGCACATTGTTTAAATGTGTAACAGTTGCCATGACAGTAAGGTGACTTGTCAGAGCAACTCTTGGTCTGTGTGTGCTGTGTGTGTCAATACCTGAGGAATCCAACCAGGAACGACACGCTGATATTTTTAAAGTCTGGGTGGGTGGCAAATGGAACATGCTACAGCGCTGGATGTTTAACTCTACAGGGTGACTGTTGACAGGTACTGAGTCAAGCATATGTGTGTGTATGTGTATGTGTGTGTGTGTGTGTGTGCGTGTGCATGCCTGTCTGTCTGTCTTTGTGCACACACATGTGTACAAAGTCTTGTTGGAAAAAAAATAGCTGCACAAGCTTAATAATATTTACCAGGCTAGACATTGTGCAGTCATTTGACTTGTCTACTCAAAGAAAGCTGCTTACATTATTATTTTTTATTATTAAAAGAGGCAAATGGTTTTGTATACTGAGGACAGCTTTGGGTGTTTACATAGAATATTTAATTAATTAATTGTGTTAATACGTGTAAGACAAACATGTTTGTGTGTTATTTTGACAATAAGTTGCCTTACAGTATGTTACGTTATGATTTTTTTTCTCAGAAAGCATCAGGGCATTTTTTTTTTAAGTCAAAGTTACTTACTCCAGCAGAAAATTTTATTCTTTTTCTTCAGCTCCATTAAATCAAACAGTGCTTTATACAGTGCATCCTCCTGTCATTGCCTACTCGACTGCTTCAGTGATGTGTGGGGTTCAATTGCAAAAAAATGAAGCGGTCATAAACCATAAACGTGAGTGTCAGCACTTGCTCACCACATTTACTAATTGAAAACTTTGTGTCTGAAGAAAAATGCCGCCATTAACAATAAATGCAATGTGGTTTAGCCTCAAAAAGAGAGAGTGAGATCCTTGCTAGAAGCTCTGCTAATCTGTGAGTACGGAAATAACGATCTTGGCCTACGAAAGTAACAGATGCCCGGCTCATCTTCCTCTCACACTCATATTTGTTCATATTTATCCATAGTGATCCCAGGTCAGATGTAAGACTGTTTCTGCTGGCAGCAGGTCAGCGTGGATCTGTAGTTAATCAGATGGCAGTGAAATGTTCTTGACTCACTGTAAACTGATACAGACTTAATAATACTTTGCTGTGTTAAAAGATTTAATACTTCTTTGCACGTCTGTAGAAAAACCTGGTCCTCGTACAAAATTGATGGAACGCTCCCCAAATCAGATTTTGATCTTAATATTGCTACATTATGCGAAACCCTGCTAGCATCTCACTGCATTTTTTAAATTTGATTTAACAACACAGCAGACATTTCGCATCGTTATAATGAATGCAAAATACCTTTGCTCACTCAGAACCTTTAGTTTGAATTCATTTGAATTAATTTGCAGGCATGTATTATATTGAATTTTACACCGAGTTTTAAGAACAAGTTATCTGCAGCCTGCTTATAATTATCAGTATAATAGAAAGAAATAGAGGTTAAAACCAACCAGATTAAAAATGAATTATATTTTTATCATGAACAGGCTTTTTAGAAATGACCTAATTGAAAAAACATAGATCCTTCTCTCATCCATGGATTTTTATTTTCATCCACGACTTATTTTTGTTACTCTGTAGTATATGACTGAAACATAGGGATATACAGTACTGTAGCTGGGTGCAAATAAAATATTTGACACAAACAGACAATATAATCTAAATGGGTAGAACTACAGATATTAGCAGGAGGTACTGTATGAAATTCATTTTATTTTTGTTAGTTTTTAAAAATTCCTGCCTGAAAGTTTTGCAGGACATTAGGTTCAGACTAGAGACGTGCAGCAAGGGATTTTGCATTGTACAAATTTCTGCCAGCAGGAGATTTTTAAATTTCATATTGGTTTCAGATATGAAGCTCACAGGAAAACAAAGACCACATTCATTAATACTGTGAGATGCATTTATAAGGTTAGTAAGTGCTTGCTCAGGGTCGAGGTGTGATGGTTTAAATTAGTCCACTAGTCGGGAATCTTAAATTGAGACCAATTCTAAATGTTTCAGGGGCTCACGGATAAACCGTTTTAGATTTTATTTAGAGAAAGTTGTGATAGACAGACAATAGATGTGTTTTTATTTGGACTAATAATTGCAACTAAATTATGATTCTAATCAAAATGCATCAATTCATAACAGTCTGACCCCAATCCAAATTTTTAACCAGTAATGAGACAGGTGCTGTAAACCTTTAATAATTCATTCAATGGCTAAATAGTAAACATGTAAACAATTAATTCGAGTCATATATATATTTTTCTTTTTTTCTTTTATGTTTGTCTCACATAGGTGACTTGACCAGTCTCCGTGAAGGAATTTTTGCTTCCATTTCTGATCTGTAAACTCCATAAGAACAACTTATCTTCACCTGTGTTTATTTTTATCCCCTGGATCTTTAGTGAGAGACCGACTGGCTTTCATTTCGCACCTAGTGAAGCATCTAAACAATCAGAGATGAGACTTAATTCTCATAACCAATCATAACACGGAAGGTGGGGTTTCTCGGAAAAGATTGGGAGGCTAATCTAATCTCCAAGTTGGAGGGAAAAAAAATCTTTTTTCTCTCTCTTCTACTCCTTTTGTCATATTTCCTGCAGATTAAATGCTTAACATCAAGCAAAGGCATTTTTGCATATCTGATTAAACACTTTATCAGATCAGCAACCATGTAAACAGTAAAGTTGGAATCTGTTATGAGAACGGTTCCAATTGGATTTCAGAAGCTGTCCATGTAAATGCACGTACAGAATAGAGGTATAAATATTTGGAGCACTTTTTATTACACCAACTCGCTTTGGAAGTGCTTTTTAAGTGTTAATTAAGAATTTTCTATACAGCTTACATATAGTCTGTTGTTTCTGAACAAAGATCTTATAAGAATATAAAGATATTTATATTTATTTTTGTTTCTCTGCAGTCTTTATTTGTTTTATCACATTATTTGTTATTGTAATCTCTTTTTCTCTTTTGCTTAATATTTTTATATTAACTTGTAAAAGACACAACATATCTATAGACATGCTATGATAGCGTGTCTCCATATTCCACTATTGCTGCTGCTTTCTGCCAGTCCCATCTGACCAGTCATGTCTCACTTGTCTGCTGAGCAGCTAAGAGTTCTGTTACATCTAACATCTTCACTTGCCAGTAACTTTGTGTTTCGTGTGCTTGATATTGAATAATCATACAGGGTCTTGGGCCTTTTCCTAAGTAGAACATTCACACGTCCTCTTTACTTGTGGATACTTTAAAGCAAACACAGCCATACTACATAGCACAAGTGCAAATCTGGTCTGACAAGTGCAGAATACTAAACAAAGTGAATAAACATGGTACATGGTACATTTACTAGAGTAACTTTTTGGAAGAAAATGTACTTCTATGAAGTACTCAGTAGTTTTACTGCACCATACTTCTATTTGAGTAGATTTGTAAAGAGGAAACCCTACTCTTAATTCGCTACATTCAGCTACACTCGATGATTTATTCTACACATGCAGCCGGTAGATCTACTGCATGACTGTTTCACCAATCAGACGCAGCATCAATAATCACATGATTCCGTTTGACCAATCAGGTCAGATGGCATAGTGTGGGGGGAAAAAAGCTTTAGCCGGTGTTCTATAAATTTATCCTACCTGTGAATCCGTCCTACATACACTCACTTGCGCATGCGCAAACAAAGGTTTCCGCATCTTTCTCTAATTTTGCGGAACGCCCATAAATCCATGCTGCTACTAGTGGGATCTTGCGGTAAGTGTACAATCTTGCGGTGAGTATAGAATACTTTTTTTCATGTTTGTGTGTATGTTAATTTCAATTGTACATATAATGTTACTTTAACAGTCTATATAATAAACATATAACAAATAATGTTACATGTATACATTATAACATATAATGTTATTTTAACAGTCTAAGAATATATAAGTGAAGTATATTTCAGTACAGGAATAATCGCCGAAACCCGTGTGGTACATTTTTATGCATCCCCCTGAAAAAATGCATCCCTGGCATCATATACAAAGCATGTTTTGCATGCAAAAGAACAGCTTCATACTGCGGTGTCTTCTTTACTTGCCGAAATAGACACATACCGCAGCATATATATATATATATATATATATATATATATATATATATATATATATACACTGTGTGTGTGTGTGTGTATATACAGTGAGGTCAATAATTATTTGATCACCCTGTGATTTTGAAGTTCTCTTACTTAGAAATCATGGAGGGGTCTACAATATTCAGCATACAGTAGGTGCATTTCCACTGTGAGAGACAGAATCTAAAAAGAAAAATCCGGAAATCACATTGTATGATTTTTTAACAATTTATTTGTGAATTACTGTGTCAAATAAGTATTCGATAACTTGAGTCAAAAAATGTTAATATTTGGTACAGAGGCCTTGGTTAACAATTACAGAACCATGACGTCCAAGTAGCCTTGGAAACGATGGTCCCAGCTCTCTTCACGACATTGACCAGCTCTTCCCGTGCAGTTCTGGGCTGATTTTTTACCATTCTTAGCATCGTTGATACCTCACGAGGAGAGATCTTCAGTCAGCATTAGCCTCTTCCATTTTCTGAAAATTGCTCCAACAGTTGTTCTTTTTTCACCAAGCTGCTTGGCAATTGCCCCGTAGCCCATTCCAGTGTTGTAAAGGTCTACAATTTTGTCTATTGTGTCTTTTAACAGCTCTTTGGTTTTGCCCATGTATCTACTTAGACATTGGCTGATTGTAGGGTGCACAGGTGTCTTTATAACAGCTAACGACCTTAAATAGGTGCTACTAATTTAGAATCATGAGCAGACTGTAGCTGGACTATTTAAAAGCAAAATAACTGGTCTTTGAAGGTCAGAAATCTGGCTGATAAGCAAGTGATCTTATTTGACACAGTAATTCACAAATAAATTGATTTTTCTTTTTAGATTCTGTCTCTCACAGGAAATGCACCTGTACTAAAAATTGTAGACCCCTCCATGATTTCTAAGTAAGAGAACTTGCAAAATCACAGGGTGATCAAATACTTATTGACCTCACTGTATGTATATATTATTTAAGGTGTGTGTGTGTGTGTGTGTGTGTGTGTGTATATATATATATATATATATATATATATATACACACACACACACACACACTAATATATATTTATTATACTTTCTAAAAAAAAAAGAGTAAAAGATTGAAAGAGTTACTCAGTACTTAAACAGTCTTTTCACCAAATACTTTTTTACTCTTAGTTGATATTTTTTGGTTACTCTTACTCTACCTCTGCTCTTCAATTAGAGTTACTATATGGCAGAAATGATGATATGACAAACCACCGTTTAAAGAAGATTTCAAAAGCAGAAATATAGTGGCCATACCACAAGATGCCAACCACTCATCAGCAGTAAGTTTCAGAAGACTAGATTGGAAATCACAAAGAAATACAAAAATGAGCCACAAAAATTCTGGAACTAAAGTTAATGTCTCGGGATGGAAAGGACAAAGTGTGAAAAAAAGGACTGATATACTGATTATACTCCTAAACATACAAGCTCATCAGTCAAGCATAGAGGAGGGAGTGGCATGGCTTAGGCTTGATGATAATGGTAGCAGCATTGTGAATTCAGAAGACTACAGAAACATCGTGTTCACCGATTTAAAGGCAAATGCAGTCAAACGAATTGGGGGGAACTTTATCATGCAGCTAGATACTGACCCAAAAACATACTGCCAACACAACCATGGACTTTAGTTTAGACTGGACAAGTCCATTACCAGACATTAACACAAGCATGCATTTTACCTCCTGAAGAGAAAGAGAAATTTTCCATTACAAACAACATTACACACAAAAAAAGCTGCTGTACAAGCCTGGAATAGCATTACAAAAGAACAATGAACAGTTTGGTCATGACATCGTGTTTAGGTTCTTGCAAGCTAAGGATATCCAACCAAATTTTAAGCATGATATACTTTATTTTTAGAACTGCCTGTTCCAGTACTTTTGGTCACCTGAAAACTGTGTGCTTTGACACCAAATGTTCCATGTTCTTATAGTTGGTCAACACAGCTAGATGTAAATAATAAAAAATATAAGTGTGAGAAAATGAAATTCTACTGTATTGTCCCAAAAAAGAATTCACCTTGCCACTCCAAAACTTTCTGACAGAACTATATCACAGCACATTAGTACTAAAACACACAAACAATATTAATAACAGGAATATTATCATAGTATATATATATATATATATATATATATATATATATACTGCGATAGATTGGCACCCTGTCCATGGTGTACTTTGCATTGTGCCCCAAATCTCCTGGGATAGGCTCCCGGCTCCCCGTTACCCTGAATACAGCATAAAGCAGTATTGACACTGAGTGAGTGGGTGAGTTTGTGTGTGTGTGTGTGTGTATATATATATATATATATATATATATATATATATATACACTCAGCAAAAAAAGAAACTTTCAACTGTTTTTACTTTCAGTAAACTTAACGTGTAAATATTTGTATGAACACTAAAAGAGTCAACACCATAAGACATAAACTAAAAATGTTTCACAATGTGTCCCTGAATGAAGGGAGGCTCAAAATCAAAAGTACCAGTCAGTATCTGTTGTGGCCACCAGCTGCTTGAAGTACTGCAGTGCATCTCCTCCTCATGGACTGCCTATTGCGGACAGTCTGAGCACTGATGGAGGGATTGTGTGTTCCTGGTGTGACTCGGGCAGTTGTTGTGGCCATCCTGTACCTGTCACGCAGGTGTGATATTCGGATGTACCGATCCTGTGCAGGTGTTGTTACACGTGGTCTTCCACGGCGAGGATGATCAGCTGTCCTTCCTGTCTCCCTGTAGCGCTGTCTTAGGCGTCTCACAGTGCGGACATGGCAATTTATTGCCCTAGTCACATCAGCAGTCCTCATGCCTCCCTGCAGCATGCCTAATGCACGTTCACGCAGATGAGCAGGGACCCTGGGCATCTTTCTTTGGGTGTTTTTTTTTTTTTTCACAGTCGGTAGACAAGTCTCTTTAGTGTCCTGCGTTTTTAGAACTGTGACCTTAAATGCCTACTTTCTGTAAGCTGTTAAGGTCTTAACGACCATTCCACAGGTGCATGTTAATTAATTAATTATGGTTAATTGAACATGCATGGAAAACATTGTTTAAACCCTTTACAATGAAGATCTGTAAAGTTATTTGGATTTTTACAACATTATTGTTAAAATACACAGTCCTGAAAAAAGGGACGTTTCTTGTTTTTGCTGAGTATATAATTTATATAATGTATATAATTTATATATAATTTATATATATAATGTATATAATTTATTTATTTATTCAGTACACAGTGCACATTACATCTTAAAATGGCAGTTTTGTTCTTTTCATTGACTGTCAATAAAATTTGAAATCTGTTTTGCATTGATGTGTAAAACTGCTGCAGTCTGAATACAAAGTTGGAATAAATTTATATCAGTTTTATTGACTATTCTATTACCAAGTCTACTCCGGTTTTCATATCTGTCTCCATCCTAGTGGATTTCTTTATTTTTGCTGTTTTCTGCTTCTCCCTCACAGGAAAAAAACAGTCTCAGCTTTCACCATGTTTTTTTGCCGCTTGGCTGCTATCTGGTCTTTTTTACCCTCAATCGTTCTCCCTATCTGGTACTGTTACTGTTCAATCGTTCTCCCTATCTGGTACTGTTTTTTTTATGTTCAAATTTTACTATCAACGTTGGCCTGTGCCTCTCATTCTCCTATTGTACTAGTTTATTTCCAAGCTTTTGTTTGCTGTTTTGTTTTTCTTGGATATTGCAACTCCTTCTTTGAAAATCACATAGACAGAATTTCTCATTCTCTACTTTATCTTAATATTTCAAGTTCTTTAAAGGGAAGTTTTTGTTTCGTTGTTTATAACATTATATTGTTTGATATTAACATTTAAATATATTGATTCAGATTACAATAATAAAAAAAAAGGTTTCCTGGGTTTGGTCACATCAATTTTAATTTTATTTAATTTTTTACTTTTGTATGAATTGCCTCAAACACAACGTCTTCTAAACTGTAATTATAAAGACAGTCCAAAATAAAGCTGTTAATTTTCTCTAAAAGTCTCTACATAATTTGAAAGAAATCTGAAGGATGCTTCTCATCTCCCCACTCCCCGAATCATGTCATATTATTGTATACAGTGTATACCTGACTTTGTGTCATTATGATATACAGTACACTACCAGTCAAAAGATTGACACACCTTTAAATTATATGGTCTTTTCTGTTTTTTACTTCCTTTTACATTGTAAAACAATGCTGACGGCATCCAAAATATGCAATAATCTCCTCCGAACAGTTGATATTGAGTATTTGCTCCTTATGCTCTGCAAAGCCTTCATAATGACTGAGATGCTGTTAATTGGTGGTTTCTGAGACAGTAACTCTAAATGAACTTCTCTGCAGCAAAGGTGAGTTTTGCTCCTGTTTTCCTGGGAAGGTCTTCGTGAGAGTCAGTTTCATCATGGTGCTTGATGGTGTTTTGCAAATGCACTTGACAATACTGTTCTTGCAAGAACTATTCTGAGCAGCTGACCTTCATGTCTTAAAATAACAACAGACTGTTGTTGTTACATAATTACCTAATGCCATATGTGTTATTTTATAGTTCTGAAATGTCCGGTATTGTTCTAGAATGTAGAAACTAAATCACTAAACAAAAAACAAAACAAAACAAAAAAAACATTGAATTAGAAGGTATTTCCAAACATTTGACAATTTATATGTTCAAATTTTACAGTTTAAGGTATTCCCTTGATAAAACACTAAAATCTATTAAGAAATGAATTAATATACATATTATTATTCATATATAATTCTGAGGCAGCATATTTTTTTCTGAACATCTCTCATTTGGTGCGTGTATTAATTCAGCATTCTGGAAGCATTAGCTTTAATATGTAATAATAAGTGCTGATTTGTGTACCTTATCATAAAAGTGTTCCTAGACAGGAATCTGTCATCTGTCCAGATGCAAACACTCCTTTATTAGCTGGGAGACAATATCTGCCTTATTTGCATATAAACTGTGTTTATTGTGTAAAACAAACTCTGCTTCATGGTTATGCTGTTTTTCGTAAATGTAATGATGTGTGTGCATGTAATCACCTACATAATGTTATTTTGTTTTGGCAAGTTTATCTCTGACATAACAACATTAAAGGGATATTCAGCAAGCACAAGGTACTAAGATAAGACATGGAGAGGAAATGAGACAGAAGAGAATTTTGCATTAACCACAGGCAGGCTTTGTGTGTGTGTGTGTGTGTGTGTGTGTGTGTGTGTGTGTGTGTGTGTGTGTGAGTGTTTCAGCCTCCTTCTAGCATTATTCCTTGTGTCCCATTTGAAAAAATGTGTGTGCATATGATGTTGTGCAGTATTAGGACACGAACAACTGCAGAGTGACCTCGACGTGATGTACAGATGCTGAGGTTTCATTTAGTTGGACGTGCTTTAGTCTGATGATTTTCCAATCATGCAAGTCTTCCACTGCATCTCCAAAACACTGGCTATAAAAATAGCACACAGGTATTTCTCCTTTTTCTCTACTAATTTTCGGGGTTACCATAGTGACAGCAAGCTTTGTTAGGGATTCTCAAACGTCTTGTGGACAGAGAAAAAAGGCTGGGTGTCAAACAAAGGTTTAAGTTTAGCAAAATCACATACGTATATAAGTTGAGTTCAGCCCTTATTCATCACATATACTTTACTGCACAGTGAAATTCTTAATTTTTTGTATATCTCACATTCGTGTTTGTAGGGTGGGGTCAAAATGCAGGGTCAGGCATTTTACGGCACTCCTGGAGCTGTTAGGGTTTAGGCTTTTGCTCAAGGGCCCAGCAGCGGCAACCTGACGGAGCCAGGGCTCGAACTGCTGACCTTCCAATCTTTAACTCAGAGGCTTACCAAACTAAGCCAGCGCTATAAATATAACAATGGCATTTTATACAAGTTTTTATACTTTATTAAATTATTCATTATAGCCATGTAATATAATTTAGTGTCATAAAGTAACAGAATTTAACATGTGGCCTCATTTCTAATTCTGCGGTGCAATTAATATTCGGGTAAGGCTATGTTTTTTTTCAGGTGGAAAAACACTCTGCCCATTCAAACACGTCAAACGGCATTTCTCTTTTGAGAGCTTAAAAAGTCTGGCTAACAAAACTCTGTTCATTCAGAGCAGCTTATGTGCCCACCGTACTCGTAACATCTTTCGCCATTTCACCAAAATGTAGTGTGTTTAACATCTTTCCCTGTCCTCATTAAATGAAAATGAGGAGCTAAGGGGAGTGTCTCGTGATACCTTTCCATTTATAAAATTCATTGTTAGCCTCTGGACCAGACAGGATACGCTCGACAAACACAGGTCACATGTGCAGTGATGAACTATGCTAATTGCTCCATCATCTGAGACAAAACACTGGCATGCTTAATGAGCCCTGACTAATGATGTCCTTCTCAGAGTTACAGATGGAAACATGGAGGAATCACGTGATTTCTTTGTGCTCCTGGAGTTTGATCCAGTTTGTGACACAGCCAATTAAAATCAGAGTACACATCCTTTAAATGAATACAGAAAGAATACCTGATTTTTACAGTTTTATTCACCGTTTTAGTTTAAGGCTACACTATGCACAATTGTGCTGCTTGGTTTTCTCCAGGGTTTTCCAGACGTGGTGTTTGTAACTCTTCCTTAATGCTGATAAACTTTGCTTTGCTGGTTGCTAGTTGACATGGACCACCTACACACCATCCCTTAAAGCAGAATTCTTCTGGCCTTGAACTTCTGAGCAGTAGCAGCATGAGAGGATACCGAATTGAATGCAGCACCTGATCACACTTGCCATGTGCGTTTTACAATCGTTTGCTCCACTGCTCTGCACTTGTTCTTTGACTGTGCAATGGCATTTGAGGTGGTGTCAACCACTGAACTGTGACTGATTATGGACCTTGTAGCTGACAAATGTATTTAAATGCAAATTTTCTATATTATATCTATTTTTCTATATATAATACATTCATATTTAAAAGTTAGTACTCCCTCTTTTAATTCATTGTTGTTGTTTAAAAAGTAGGGTTTAGTTTTATGCAAATACAACCTCAGATGAATAAAAACATATACTGTAACTTCTGGACATTCACTTACACTAGTGGCCACTGCACAACTACACATTCGTGGACATTAGTTAAATTACCCATTTCCCCTATCACAAGTCACTTTAAATATGTCACTTTCAAGCATATTTGCACACCCCCTGGACGTTCTGTTCCCCGGATGCACAAGACACTTTAAACACCTTAAATATGTGACATTTCCATTTATATTCAATTTATATTAAACTTCATTCCCACCCAAAAAGTCCATAAATTCTATATCTCTATATTGTACAGCTGTTTCTTATTTTTCTATATTTTTTCATATATATTTCTTATATTATATATTTTGTACTGTACAGTTATGTTATTTTATTTTAATGTTATATTTTATTTTATTCTTTCTTAGTTCAATTTACCTTCTATTTTCTTTTTCATATTTATTTCCTATTCATAGTCTTTTTTTAAGGTCACGGGCAGTTGTCTAAGCATTTCACTGCATATCGTACTGTGTATGACTGTGTATGTGACAAATAAAATTTAAATTTGATTTGTTTTACCGTGCATTATTTACTTGTTTTAAAAATGAAGTATCCTATTACTGCTTTAACAGGATTTAGGAGGGTAAGTTAATTTTAGGTGATTGACTTGATTAATTGATCATTAGCGGGTGTACAGACCTCTATAAAATCCAACTTTTTGGCAGTTGATTATCTGGAACATTTGGGTTTGTGTTAGAGGGAATGCAAAGAGAGAAACACATAAGCAGTGAAGTAATTGTTGCTGCACATCAATCTGTAACACCCCTAACTCACCTACGCGTTTTGACTTATAGAGAGACACAGTGTAAGGCACTGCAAGCCACCACGAGCGATTGCCCGATGTTCCGTAAGGTTCTGCGGGGTCCTTCCTTCCGTCCCAGCTTCCACGTGGACTGCCAAAAAATTAACATTGTAGTTTAACATTCTACAGTGAGAAAGATTGCCACTCTTTCCAGGAGTGGGCATTCCAGCACATTCACCCCAAGATCAGACCGTACAATGTACAGAGAAATGCAAAAAGAGCCTACAGGCCTCACTGAGCAAGTCAATGTTAAAGTCTGTGACAGCACAATTAGAAGAAGACTGCATAATTACAGTTTATTTAGAAAGATTGCAAGGAGAAAGCCCTTTTCTGTCTAAAAAGATCATGGGAGCGTGACTGAGGTTCACAAAACTGCATTTGGAAACCAAATTTGAGTTTCTTGGCCTTAATGGCCACCGCCATGTTAGGGGAATACCAATATCTGCAGAAACACCTTATACCCACTGTCAAGCACAGAAATGGAAGGGTGATGATTTGTACTTTTTTATTTTTTGTTACATAAATACAGTAATACAGGTGAAAAAGGATATATTTTGAACTTGCTAGGGTTCAGATTTGCCTTTATAATTATATGTTATAACTTATACATTAACAAAACCCTTAATACAAATCTTATACTGTAGGTATCATATTATACCCTATTTTAACAAGTTAACATAAATCATCAAGGTCTCTCAAATGTGTACGTTCATGTTCCAGCTGAAATACCACTTAGAGCATACCGTACATTCGTGTCTCCTTAAAATTCATTCTGTTTTACTTAAAAGTGTTCATGCAGCTTTTTCATTTGCGCTATTTACACAGAAATGCTGCACTGTCATTGTACCTCAGCATTCCTGTATGAAAGGAATGAAGGTGGAATTGGGGGTCATTGAGTTGCTTTTAATCTGGGAGCAGAGGTAGTGACGGTAGCGATTAGATCTTTGTGAAACAGAGACCCTGAGGATCTCTGACCGGGACTCTGATGTATTGAGGCATGTAATGTGTGACACCCTGTTGGGAGGTTAAAACAACAGTAAACTGTCAGCTTCGAACAAAATGATGTCTTATATAGAGTTAATCAGGCATACCTACCACACTTAAATAGTGCTAATGCTGTTGTACATCAAGAACAAGGAACTAAAGAATCAGCTAAGATTGAGACGTAGTGACAGGCTTTTATTTTTGAATTACATTAAAAAAGTTCAATTTTAAAAATAATTTAAGAATGCAATTGACAGCACTGGGCTCATTTTAACTATAAGATAAGGAGTACTTTTTTTTTTTTTTTTCAGAGACAAACAACGTATCCGGTCTTCCAAATTGCTATTGAAATAAAATTATTGAATATATTTTTAAATGAGGACAGAACAATTATAAAATGTACATTATTGAACAGATTAATTAGGCATTTTATCACCCACACACTCACTCATCTTCTATACTGCTTTATCCTGTGTACAGGGTCACGGGGGGCCTGATGTCTATCCCAGGAGACGATCCTGGGATACACCCAGGATAGGGTGCCAATTCTTCGCCGGGCACACACGTATATACACATTTACACAGAAATCAAACCTGGACCCCAGAGGAGCAATGTGACAGTGCTAACCACTATGACTACTGTGCCGCCTTGGCTATTTTATATACAGGGGAACTATGGATTACGAGCATAATTCGATCTGGAAGTGGGCTCGTATTCCAAAACACTTGTAAACCAAATTTAATTTTCCCATAAGAAATAATGGAAACTCAAATTTTTCGTTCAACAGCCCAGAAAATAAATACATAAAAATAATTAATTCAACATTTAAAGTAAAAAAAAAAAAAGATTAACCTGCACTTTACCTTTTAAAAAAAAGTAAAAATAAATCCAGACAGAAAAGTGTTACTGTTTGGGCACGCAGGCGCTGTGTTTGTGTGTGTGTGTGTGTGTGTGTGTGTGTGTATAATGTGCATGCACGCACACACACATTAACGGAGAGCCTGTTCTATCGGAAAAATTAGCAAGGAACATCGCTGCTCTAAAGTAAATAAACAACAACAACAAATGAACTGCACTTTACCTTCGAAAATGCACTTTACCTTCGAAAAGAATCAACAGAGCAGAGTTTCTGTGTAAGGCAGAGAGTATGCGTCTGTATGTGTGTGGGAAACCGAGAGGAGGAGAAAGTGGTAGGGGGGCTGTAAAGGCGAGAGTGTGAGTGTGTGTATGTGTCGATGTGAGTGGAGGAGCACACACACACACACACACACACGCACACACACACACACTCTCACCTTTACAGCCCCCCTACCACTCCCTCCTCCTCTCGGCTTTCTACACACACACACACACACACACACACACACACACACACACTCTCTCTCTCTCTCTCTCTGCCTTGCATAGAAACTCCCCTTCGTCGTGATTCTTTTCAAAGGTAAAGTGAAACACGACAGGCTGCTACAGAGAGGGAGAGAAAAAGTAGATCTTTACCCTCTAATGAGACTTGCTTTTGCTTTATACACGTGCACACACACACACACACACTATTACAAACACGCTTACAAAACCATAATAAAATATGTTTTACACACGTGGTCACAGCATTATAGTAAACAGTACACGCGTGCACAGATGTTGATTATACCAGTAAAAGACAAGCACTAAGACCCAGCAGGATTACCTACAATTCCGCAGCGCAAGAGAGAGAAAAACTGTTGGCTCAGTTGTGATCACGTGATGCTCGGCGTCAAAACAAGAAGCGCATGCGTGATACATAATACTCGGTGCTCGTAAACCAAGACAATGCTCGTTTTTCAAGTAAAAAATTATTGAAACTCTTTGCTCGTCTTGCGGAACACTCGTAATCCGAAGTTTCACTATAATTTATAATTTAACTTATTTATTGAGTAATATTTGTAATATTAATATTATGTTGTCTTTGAGAATAATGAACAGTGGACCAATTAATGCAAGGCCTCAGTTTCCTTTTCACTCCAATGAAGCACATTGATTAATTTAGCTTGTCCATTGCAGCAAAGTAGTGAATTATTGTTTATTTGTTTTTTACATCATGCACAGTTCCCTTTAAACTGAGTGGTATCCCGTCCTACAGTTTGAAACCCTAGTTAATATGGTTGACGTTTTTGTTGTATTTCTTGTCAACCCTTGCATGGGAAAAGGTTAATGTTATATGCTTAATTAAAAATTTTTAATAAAACAAAAGGATTAGCTAAAAAGAGTGTAATGTCCATCAAGTTTCCCCTATGGTAACAGTTAATGTTCTCCTTCCTTGCTACCATGGTAATTCATTATTATCACCTGTTGCTTGTTACTTATGTCTGCTATTTTCAGCTTTTGCAAATTACTGCAGCAGTTCATTCCAGAAAGCACAGTTTGTGATTTAGCATGACAATTAAGTTAAGAAATACAAAAATCTGTCTTTTTTTTTTTCACTTTAGACAAGGACTACTAAATCAAAACCAGTTTCCCCAGAAACCAAGGCTCTCAAAAAATTTACTTGAATGATAAGTGCTGAAATGATAAGTGTGTTGAGATAAGACTGACCTTGTCTGAAGTATGTGAAGAACTGAGAAATCTAATTAAGTTTCATCAGTGCCCAAATCCTACATTTTACTGAGCAACTTACAATATGTACTTCTTATAAATCCAGAGGAGGGAAATAGTTAATTGATCATACTTTAAGTACTGTTTTAAATAAGTATTTCACTAGAGTATTGAAATTTTATACACAACCACTAAAGAAAAATTAACATTTTACATTTACATTTTACATTTCATTTTCAATTTAATTTTTTAGGTACTTAAATTCTACAGCTGTGGGCATAAGGTTTCAAGATTGACACAAATATTTATTTTCACAAAGTCTTCTGCTTCAGTAATTTTTTAAAATCTTTTTGCTGTGTGCTATAATCAAGTATAATTACGAGCTTTTTAGAAATGTCTAAGGATTTTATTGACAATTACATTAGGTTTATTCAAAGAGTCAATATTTGCAGTGTTGATCGTTCTTTATCAAGACCTCTGTGATTTGCCCTGGCATTGTAAATGTCAATAAAAGCCTTTGACACTTACAGTATGAAATGCTTGTAATTATACTTCATTATACCATAGTAACTTGGTATATTTGGTAACTTGTATATTTGCTGAGTTTTTTTCCTTGTGAATGATTGATTGCTTAGTGATTTAAGTAATTAGGCAAGAACTTATGGTCAGTTCTTTAATCATTTAAAAAAATATATATTATTATTGAAAACCTAAATACTTAAATGTGTTTACACTTTGATCCTTATTTTGACATTAACTCAAGTAAATGTTTTCCTCCTTACCTCTACTTTTACTTAGGTACACTTTTTTCTACATACTGTATATTTGTATTACATGAAACCTTAGCAGACTCTCATGAAAGTTGTGAAGAGAGCTATCTTACATCTCTGTCTAAAATCTCCCAGAGTTGGGAACTACAGTAGTGCCAGTGAAGGACATGTTTTATATTAGGATAAAAGTAATTAGTCAGAATATTTTTGTATTAATTTGTGGTAACCCTTTTCTCTAAAGAAGGACTTAGCTTTAACTGTAAAATAAATTCCCAAGGACCCATTCATTACATATTTAATCAATATTATAAAAATGTGACCATAAAATGTGTATGTATATTAGATCCTTGTTGGATACGTGTTGTTGAGCTTTTAAGGTTTGGTTGGATTAAATTATTTGCATTCAAGGGAAAAGCCAACTACGATGTACAGACCCCATTATGACTATTACACACAAACAGATTGAGCAAAATTACTCAGCAGACAAGATGAAGCCCCATTCCATTTCTTCCTTTTGGTGCAAACAAACATAACATTGCCGTTGTATGGGTTGGTAACCTAACAAATCTACGTCAAACACATCATTCTGGTGTTTTTCACAGCGGACAGCTAATCCTCCCCCTCTACTGACATCACAATAACAGCTTTTTCCTCTGATGTGGCAGAGAATCAAATGTTGAGGTGGAGTAGTTGACAGATTTTGTGTAAAGTTTCTTACTTGACCTCTTGAAGCTAAGCATGCTGGAATTCATTAAAATAACATTTATGTAATTTCCTTCAACTATCAATCATTAAGCTAGCTTGACAAGTAAGTTGTAAACTAATTACTGACAAAAATATCCCTTTGACAGGGTACATAGTTTTCCTGACAGGGTAGTCATATCACTTGTTTGCGAAAAAAAGTTATTTTACGGGTTTATTTTTTCTTTGGTTCTGTAAACTGAAAACTGGAAATGAAACTATCAAAATTGTAATGAACGTGTTTCATTTTCAGGTTTTATTAGCTTTGTTTCATGAGTTGTGTGTCAAAAAGTTACAGATTCATCTACAGTATATAAATAAAGGAAAGGTTTTGTCTTTCAATTATATCTTTTTGTTTTATACATTAAAGGACCCGAAACCAGCCTCAGAAATTTTTTTTTTGTCTTTCTGTCTGCATGTCTGTCTGTCTGTAGGTAGGTCTGTCCATCCAGTTTTTGTCACAGCATAGCAAATTGGCTGAACAGAATTTAATGAAAAATTTACAGTACTTGGGTATCTGCCTAAAGTTAAATGAAGTGAAATGAAATCAAAATGTTGAGTGAAAGTGATGTTATGAGCAGTTATTTAAAATGTGACCGTAGGTTCAAAATTTTGCCGTGAACTAGTGAAATTTTGTACAACTCCCTTATATTTTGCCACAAATCCAGTGGGAACCAATACAATGTTGTCACACCAAATTTTGTTAAACTACAGTTTTTAAAATTATGGAGTTAATTTTTTTCCTGTCAACAAAGAGTACTTCGGTTAGTACTTCTGTAAAACAATATATACATTATCAGTAAGCACTTTATCCTGGACAGGGTGAAATGGATGCTCACATTATGGTAGGGAACTGAGTATGAGGATGGAATAAAACTTGCCACATACATTGTGTCGGCAAAAGTTTATGGACACCTGAAAACCTGTGCTCCTTCCCTACAAAGTTGTACATAGGAATATGTTTATCCAATCCAGTTCCTCTGTTAAAATGTCCCTGTGTACAAAGCAACCTCAATAGAGATGTGGTTTGTTCAAGTTTTAGTAGAAGACTTCAAAAAGCATGTTCAGTCAGGTCCATACATTTTGGAACAAACAAGGTTTTGCTATTTGGTCGCTGTATACCAACACATTGAATTAAAAGTTAAATCCAAAAGATGTGAACAAAGTAAAGACTTTTAGCTTTAATTCAAGGAATTTGACAAGTGTGGCATTAAAAGTTTAGAAATTGCAGCCACTTTAAAACACGCACATTTTTTGTGTCTCATAAATACAGTAATGCTTTTATAATACTTGGATGAAAATCCTTTGCTGTTAATGACTGCTTGAATCCTGGAACCCATGGACATGACCAAATCCTGAGTTTCTTTTCTCAAGATGCTTTACTCAAGATGCCATCAGCTGCTGCTTGTTTGTGGGTGTTTCTGCCATCCGTCTCATTTTCAGTAATTGAACAGCTCCATTGGGTTGAGAGCAGGTGACTGAGTTGGCCAGTATAAAATACCCCACTTCTTTGCCTTAGTTAGCTTTCACTGTATGTTTTGGTTCATTATCCATCTGCAATATGAAGAGGCATTCTATCAGTTTTTGCAGTATTTGGCTAAGAGTATGGCCTGGATTTTATTAGCTCCACAAAATGGGGCACAGGTGTATCTAAATAGCTGTAATTCCTGAATAGTTAATGCCTCTCTTTGGTGGAAGCCATTGGATTAAAGCTGACAGTATTGACTTCACTGATATCTTGAATGTTTAAGTTAAAATTTAATGTGGTAGTGTACAGAGGTTGAATGGCAAAAAAAAAAAAAAATCTTTGTCCCAATATTTATGGAACTTGATGTAAATGCTATGGTCGGATGGTTGTAAATTTACATTTTTTGTATGTACAGTAGGTGGGGGCAATATTTTTATTTATACTTAAATTGTGGACAAATGTACGTGTTGAAAATACATAAAAGTTACCTCACAGAAAAAAGGATTAAAGACCAATTTACTCAAGTTTCAATATTTATGACTTTTGGTCCATTATATCTAAATAAAATGTGTAATACAACCATATCCTAGCCATCTATTTTTGAATATGTCTATTCTACTTTGTTTTCTCAACATGATTTATCCTAATAGCACTCTTCCATTTCATTAATATGAAGGTTACCTGCTGAGAGAAATTGCTTATTTGAATAAGGCACAGGGAGTTCACAATGTTCACAATGACAAGTTACTGCTTAAAACCCCACAATGCTTCACTAGCTATTGAAGTGGCACAGGTCAGTGAGCAAATATAGATGTAATTGAGTGTTCAGTCATCAGTGCGCTGTATGTACATTAATCCTTTGTGAAGCTAAAGTGATCTGGCTGAAATCTTGATAGTCTAAATCACCAAGTCTCTTAAAACCGATTGAAAACCTTCCTTTCCCAAAATGTATAACATATATTCACAGTGCACTATAATTATTTATGAGATATATGCAAGTAATGCTAAAATAAAATTTCTGTTAAAAAAACTTTTACTGAATTATTTTCAAACATTTCAATGTGTTTTGAACACATTTTGAGTTACAGCTTTACAAAAGCACATTGATTCAGCCACTTCACATGCTGCTCTTAGGATTCACTGGGAAAAGCTTCAACACATAACGTATAAATAAAGAATTTAATAAGAAGAGAAAATAGACAGGATATTACTCACCAATTTCAGTATTGGACCTTGGCTCTTTGAATGTACTTTTAAATGCACCTCATAATGGATGGAGGTGTCTATCACTATATATTACAAGCTTGGCTGCTACATTGCAGTGCCCTGGATTTACTAAAGGTGCTGATATTGGAGTGACAGAAGCAAAGCCAAAGTAACCTTGAATGAACAATCAGTGGCGTATGTGGACACTACACATCCTCTAATGAGGACACACGAGAAAGGAACATGGTGACTCATTCCTCTGCCTAAAACACGCAAACTAAAAGCATGCAGCAAACTGACAAGGTTGAACAGTTCATTTTGCTTTCTCCTACAGTACATCCATTCAAGTTTTCTCAAAGTTAAAAATGCTGTGTGAAAAAGGTTTCTTTGCTTCTACTTCCACCTCCAACTCAGGTATGTGAGCCATCGCTACTTGGGAAAAAGGCCATTTAAGTCCAATATAACTTCACTGAACCGGAGGCTGATGGAAGACAGAAAGGGTCCATCATTAAAAATGATCTGGCAGAGATGAATATGAAGTAACACCAAGCTCCAAACTTTATAGTGACTGCACAACATACTTTACTGCGGGCAGCTGGAGTGACAACTTATTAAAGCACAATTTGGCATCATGTTTATGTTATCTGAGTGCAGACAGAAGGTGAGAGAGGAGACATCAACCTGGAGACAAGGTCACATAGTCCTACTCATTATTTTTGAAACTTGGTATGTCTCATAAGGGTGGCACAGTGGCTTTGTGGTTAGCATTGTCGCCTTGCAACTCCAGGGTCAAGGGTTTGATTTCTGCTATGGGTCGGTGTGTATTGTTCTCATTTTGATTGGTGGGTTTCCTCCTACAGTCCAAAGACATGCAAGTTAGGCTAATTGGAGTTCCCAAATTGGCCGCAGTGTGTGAATGACAACCGGGCATCGAGCTGGCAACCCGACCCCGTAATAATGCCTTAGACACGACGGACATATCTCCAGATGGCACATGGATGGACCAAAATCCAACCCCTTAAAAAAAAAAATCTTATCAATCCCACAATAAATGATGTGTGGTCATCTCAATGAGACATTGTGCATAAACATATTTTACCCAAACTAACCATTATTCAATCTGAACAATCTCTTATTCACTCACTCATCTTCTACAGTATACTGCTTTATCCTGTATTCAGGGTCACGGGGGGCCTGGAGCATATCCCAGGAGAATTAGGGCATGAGGCGGGGTACACCCTCAGCCAATCCATCGCAGAACACACATACACACACTCACACACACAAACTACGGTAATTAGCCTAATCTGCATGTCTTTGGACTGTGGACCCAGAGGAAACCCACCAAGCATGGGGAGAACATGCAAACTCCATGCACACAGAGTGCAAGGCCTAGGTGCTAACCACTACACCATGGTGCCGCCCTCTGAACAATCTATATGTAATAAATAATTTTACTTTTTTTTTCCATATTGAGTGTTGCCCACATTATGTATAAATTTTGAATTTTTACAAGACACATGATTAGACATATGATTTTTCCAGGCTCATAAAACTTCTCTTATTCATTGAGGTTAAACAGACCATGTACGTGGGACTAGGGGGTTTGACACAAGTTTGACACAGACTAAATTCTTTGCTTCCTGAGATTTTACTATTAAAAACAAACAAAAAATACAGATCAAGCTTCTTACAGATACAGATCAAGATCCTTAAGATTTTATAGGATGAAAGTAAATATGTTAGCACCGAATGTATCATGCAGAGCACTTAATTGAAAGGTTAACATGTTGCTATGCAACTTTTGCTTGTGCCAGAAGGTTAATATTCAAGATATAGATGGTGCCAAATATAAGTCGTTATTTTCTGAGACTGGATTGGATGTTGCTGTGTTGCTCCCTCTGAAGCTGAAGTGTTAAGCAAGAGATGCGGCATGTTTGATTTAATGGCATCCAAACACAAGTTCAACAGAACTTTAATCTTAAGATGAAAACATAGAAGCAAACTTTCACAGCAGTGACACAGGGATTTCTTTTTGGCATGAAGCAAACCATAGGGAGAGTATAAAGCCTTGTTGTGGTAAACAATTTGAATAAAAACACAGGTATCATTCACTAGAGAATTTTGCTTGGATCAGGGTAAATGAATGCAAAATGAAGCAATATATTTAAAAGTAAGTATTACCATGGGCAAATAAATGAATACTAATCAGAAACCATAGCAGACAGTTCCAGCTTAGTCTACTTCTGATGGTACCAGACTCATGGTGCCATGTACATTTAACCAGTCTATGTCATCACTACAGTACTTTTTAATCACTTACCAGTTTGTTTTCCACACTAACCAAATTCAGCATGGGTACAGTCACAGCTCACATGGGGACATAAATAGTCAAAAAAATATGGAATTATGAGTAATTTCCTGTTCCGAAACCATGGTTTACTGTGCGGAATAACCCTATAGTCATATTCATGAATGTATAAAACATCACTATGAGGAAATAATAACCATCAGTACTCCACCTCCCTCCAGGCTTTTTCTGTCTCATTGCCTTTCCACCTTTACAGTTTTGAAGTGTTCTCATTCTTAGCAATCAGTGCCAAACATGCGTCTCAAAGCACTCACACTGTAATGAGGACAGAATAGGGTCACTCCGTTCAACATTGGGTCTTGCTCCAAATGTGCAATTGATACGCTCTTCTCCATGCAATTACTTGTCCCACACACAATATAGTGCAGCATTAATACCTGCCATATATGCTGTTCAGTGGTAATGTTTTCACCTTATCACTCCATTTATGCTTATATTACAAACAGTCCCCTGCAAAATGGATTTGTCTTTGTTTTTTTGCTATACATAGAACATATTTGGGTTTCAGATCAAAAGATGAACATAAGATATAAATTATATATATATAATTTTCTGATATTTGCGTCTAGATGTGGTAAATAAGGCATTGCTGGCTCAGTCATACAGTAGGTTTCTTATCAGCCATGCAGAAGGACCTGGTGAAATGCCCCATCCTTAGTGCACTGTCCCAAGCCTGGATTGATGTACAGATTGGATGGTCTTCTGTGGCAACCTTAACGGAAGCAGCCTAAAGCAAATAATTTAGATGTGTTAAACAACTGAGTTATATACCAGTCGATTTTTAGGTTAGCAGAAAGCAAATTAAACTAAATTATACTTACTGTAATATTTGGTTTAAGGAAGGGGATTTGAAAGGCGAATAAATATTACTGAGCAGCTATGCAAGTGTACCCATGACACTACCTTCACCTTGCTTAACCAATTAGCTTGTATGTTATTCACAACGAGCAAATCATTTCTTTTTTCACACTTTCCAGAACGGTTGTGCCTCATCTCTGTAATTTTTTGTCATTTCTAATTTGTTCTTCCACTTCTTCATGCTGATGACTTTGCATGTTGTATAAGCTCTAAATTTCCACTCTTGATGTCTGAAAGGGTTTATTGTAATACGTTCACCCTTGCCCTGTGGAGGTTGTTGGTGATGTCAGTAACTGTTTATGTGGGGTTGTTCTTCACAGTTCTCACAGTGTTATCTTTATCTATGCTGTTGTTTTCCTTGGTTGACACAATGGCTCTTATTTTATCGATCTTTTCTCACCTTCAAAATGGATTGTTTATCTCTTATAAACACCTTTCTGGTCATCATGTTGGTTTATTCTGATTGCAGGCAAAACAGAAGGTGCCATGTTCCGAATTGTCACTCTATGATAGTAAAACACTATGATAGTTGCATTAGTGTAGCATTAGTGCTGCATACACTATAGCCATGTAGCGTTAGTGTACTTCTGTTATTCTGCACAATCAGAAGTCCTGGAATGACACCCAATCAAGGATACAAATATCAGGAGAAATTTCATCTTATCTTTTATCTCAAAACCAAAAGTCGTTATTAAATATTAAAAAAAATTGACATTGGACATCTAATACTTTCTGGAGGATGTATGCATATGTACAGTATACAGTACAGTGTTGTAAAAAAAAGTATTTGCCCTTTTCTATTCATTTGATTTATTTATTAATTTTGCATATTCTTTACACTCTGATTAAAGACGTTCTTTAAAAAAAAAGGGGGGGGGGGGGGGGGGTAACAACCAAAAATTCCTCAACAGCAATGTGAAAGACTGGCTGCCAGTTGGTGCAAACACTTTATTGCAGTTTTTGCCACCAAGGGGGCCACAAACAGTCATAAGGTTTAGGGGCAATTACTTTTTTACAATAGGGCCAAGTAGGCAGTGGCGGCTGATGCAATTTTTTTTATATATATATATATATATATATATATATTTTTTTTTTTTTTTTTTTTTCTTTTTTGGGTGGGGGGGGCCACAAGGGGGTCACAAACAGTCATAAGGTTTAGGGGCAATTACTTTTTTACAATAGGGCCAAGTAGGCAGTGGCGGCTGATGCAATTTTTTTTTTATATATATATATATATATATATTTTGGGGGGGGGGGACTCGGCCGCAATTACTTAACTGCTGCTAAATTAGAAGATCAGATGGATCTGGTCCAAACTTATTTTCTTTCTTCGTCCGATCATCTTACAAAGGGGTATTTTAGCAAAACAATTATAGACTTTCCTCTCATATTTAGCTGGCTTCCACGCCAATCACTATTCAATACATTAACTTACAATCTGCTGACCGTTAATAAGACTTGTTGAGAATTCTCCAATCACATGAGCCCAAATATTTAAAAACAATATTGATTCACTAAGAACTAAAGTGGGAGGTTTCGGGACGCACAGTGCTGCGCCGCAAGGATGATTTGAAGAAATCTATTTAGAGCTCAGCCTCAAATCACGTGCTTTTAAAATTTTACCTAGCGATGGAAAGTTTTAATCATTTTAGTGACTCGGTTCTTTGAATCTCGTTCATCAAAAGGAACAAATCTTTTTTTTTTTTTTGAGTCATTTCGTTCATTTCGTTCTTTTGATCAGAAATAAATTAAAATGTTGCGTTTTCAATAAAAAATACCCCCAATACGTCTACATACACAAATTTTGGCTCTAGTTCCAGTTATAAAAATATTACAATGCAACTAAGGACATATTATAATAAACAGAATGAGTAGCTCACCATCATATCTTGCAGTCGGATTAGTTTGTTCTTTTGGATCTATTGCACCACATAGCGTCTATGGGAGTCACGTGACAAAGGAACGAACGACTCGAGACTTGAAGACTCATTGCTGAGAATCGTTCAGTTCTGTTTCCTGTGTACTGCACTGCATAGTGTCTATGGGGGTCACGTGACAAAAGAACGAACGCCTCAGGATCGAAAAGACTCAAAGGTTACTAATCATTTCTGTTTCCTGTATACAACATACGGAGGTTTTGCGATACTTTGCGCATGCGCGCCCAATAGAAAATGAACGAATCACTCTCCGAGACTACTCGTATATCTGAGTCACGTTAAAGAGTCGGAGTCGTTCAAAAAGAACAAATCGTTCATGAACGACCCATCACTGTAGAAATACAGCGGATATTATTAAAATAAACAATCATTATATGAAATAATTACATGTTAAAGTAACATTCTCCTCTGCCTAACTTTAAGAGGGCGGCGCCCCAGCACCCCTTAGTGACCGGCCGTCACATGATACAAATTACTGGAATAGAAAAGGGATTTTACAAAAAGGGTATCAAGTTTAATCCATGGTTTCTAAAACATGGATATATTTTTCTTATATAGCTACATAATTTATACTAAAACTGTAAAAAAAAATAATAATTTAATGATAATACTAATAAATGAAAACACAAGAATTCAAATAGCACTTGCTGAGTCCCAAAATGTCTAAAATTAGCAATGAGCAATGTGTGGCTTTCAACTGATTACAGATCATCCAAATCAGATTTATCTAGGGTTAGGGTTGCATTTTGATGCTACATTATGTCTGCACCTTGGCCATTACCAAGACTTTTCAATTTCAACTTTAATTTTATTAACAGGACATAACCAGTCCCTCTAGTCTGAATCATGCATACAGTAACAAATAAATCCTGACATGTGGAGTGGTCTCAAAGTTTTTACAGAAGCATGCTATTTATTTTGCACACATTTTTTATTATTTTAAACTGATCAATTTTGAAAAAATAAACACTTTTTTACAGAGTCACAAAACAGCTTCAGAGCATTGTAGATCACTGCATTCCAAGACATTTTAGTAATGAAAGCATGTGGCCTTGATTTACTGTAAGGGGGAAAAAAAAACATGAAAACCCAGCAAGTCAGATTGACCTCAGATTTTTCTTACCTTTTGAGAAGTACACAGGTACAGACATCCAACTGTGCTATTTATTTGCACAACTGAATGGCCTTGAAGCCTTAAGAAGTGAAAAATATATATCTTTTTACTCTGATAACTGCAGTTAGAGGCCTATGGGTGCAATGACAAAACAACAGTGGGATTGAGAGAGATGATTGAGTAATGAAGACTTGAAGGCAGTAATAACATAAGATGAACAAAATGAGCTCATTTAGAAAAGTGCATTCAATTGAAATTTTGTTTTTGTAGGACTCTGAATCCACTGTAATCACCATATTTCCTTGCAGAGACCAGTCAAGCTTTGGTTAGAAAATAAAGAAGACAAAAAGCAAGTGCAAAGGTTTCAAACGGTAATGGACTGTTGGTCACACTTGCACCAGAATCCTCTATGCCATACTAAAGTTGTAAAGCACTTACAGTACAAAAAAATCCAAAAATGCCAAAATGATAAAACAATTCAGTCTGATCACATTAGGTGGTTTCTGGTGGAAAGAATATGTATGTTTCATTGATAAACTAATATTTCTGACTGAGTGAACTGTAGAATAACAGTGAAGACTGAGATAAGAAAGTACAGGTGGGCAGAGTTTTGCACTTAAAATTTCCTCCAGGACTGTTTATTTTTTCCCATGCATAGTTTGGACAAGTGTGTAGTGGAACATTTCATAGAGACTGCAATAAAAAAAAAGTATGACATTCATAATAATTTTTTCAACAATATTTGTAATTATACACAAAATACCTCAATTAACTTTGTTAATTCAAATGTTTTCATCAGTCCTTCAGGTGTAAGTTTGGACAAGGAAAAGTGCTGTAAAACTTAAATACAATACAAAAAAGCTTCTTAAAGTAAAACATTCAGCATTTTTATAGAACACAGTGCAATACAAAAACGGGAACCAGATAGGTAAAAATGGGCCTTCACACTGGTAATGAGTATTTGATAGTTAGCAAAGGCAAAACAACAGAACAATAAACAGTTGTGTGTGGTGTACAACTGGTGTAGCACCAATTCAAACCCACTGCACAGAGAAATCACACTTGCTCTTTCTAGAGCAGTCTGTTATCTTTGTAACACCAGAAATGGCTCTAGTAACGGAAAGGAAGTCCACCTGCTAGCAGTTCCTGACAGTCATTTGTATCATCAAATAAGGCTTTGCAAGGTTGTTCAGGGTGTAAAGGTTGCCCTAAGCTGCAACTTTCAAATTACATACTTTTTAAGGTCTGAAAAGTGAGTCACAAAGGGGAAATATGGCGATGCACTGAGATCTCAGTGTGACTCAACATCTTATGAGAGAAATTAAAGCAAATCTTGCAAGTAAATCTTTACTTTGCTAGACCCCTCTGAAGTATAAACTTCGCTGCTGGATTAAAAATGGAAACATCAGCAACCTATAGTCACACACTATTCAAGATTTGCCAGTGAGTGTAGAGAGTGTCCATACCATAGTATAGACAACAGTTTATCAGCAGGTCGACAGGGCTGTGAAGGTGACGGTGTGTGGAGCGACGGAGTTAAAAACCAGATAAGGCGGCATCTTTATCCCACCTCTCTTAAACAAAACCTTCATGAAAATTCATAATGGACTGGTGTTCTCTACCACCTCATTTAAAACCTCCAACCCCGAGCAATAAGCCAATACTGAGAAAGAATACAGTGCACTCATAATGCACTGTTGCACGCATAATGCACTATTCCAACACTTACCAACCAGATACTGTAAATGCAATGCTGACTGTGAAAACATGAGTACTCCTTGTCCCAGAAATTACCAAGAATAGACACATACCTAAGAACTACTGTAGGAACATACAATAAACTACCCTTGAAATAGTTGCTATTAACAGTATGAAAAAAAATATTTTATATATATACACATAGAAACAAAAATATAAATCTTTTTTCTTTTTTCATAAAAAGACAGTAGGTAGTATTCTGTTAAAGTAAAATAAGTAAAGAGTTAACGAACACATAAGTTCAAAATTTCCCTTCTTTAAATCTTTCATCTGGAGCTGGTAACTTCACAAAACCAGAATCTGTTGAGCTACTCTGTTTTTCTTCTCTCTTATAAAGGTGATTCAGTGTATGGACAAAAAATATTGTAGTACATCATGAAATTAAAAAACTTGAGATATACAGTTACTAAAGGGGACAGAACTGCCCCAAATTAATGGCTCAGGAAAACTACAATTGGTCTGAGACATGATGCATGATGCCACTATTGTAAAAACATAACATCAACATCAAGTACATAGGTGATTAAAGCAAAAGAGCGAATTAATAGGAATAAATGTGGGATCTGGTGTCCCATCAGCAGATATAATGCATGGGTTTAAACTCAGTGGTGGGCCATTATAACGTTAGTTTTAGGTCATTTTGGCACACTTCTGTGCACATGTAGCATGTCTCATCATTTAGTGTAATATAAATGTGACCCATAATAAGCAATAAGTTACCATAGTAACAACAGCAGAAACAACCAGGTTGGCGTATCAACCTCAGCTCCTGGACAGTAACAGTCCCACTTTCATACAATGTTGAGTATCAAGCAGGGCAAAACCACTTGCATGTGTGACACTTGGCACTTGCAGAGAGGAAAATGTTGTGAAGGATAGTCTCACTTTACATGTTCAGCACTGTGGGAGGAACAGTAGTACTTTTTGTGTGCAATGAAAGTGGATAGGCTACTGAATTTGATGTTGCACAGTCGACAGAAGCGAGTATTCCCGTTTTGTAATGCCGTTGCAAGGACTGTTTTGGGTGTGGTTGGGGATATGTGGCTTACAGCTTTTTCTGCGACAACCAAGTGAGGGGTGGTATGTCCTTGTGAGCCCAACTCTCTCAAGGTATCAGACACAGGTGACATAGTCAGTGGAATTGAGCCTGTGGGTGAAAGGGCAGGCGGGGCTGCTTTGGGAGAGCCAGCCCCAATAGGATGATGTGCTATAGGGCTTCCATTAAGCAGGGGAGAGGAGGGAGAGGCAGCATCCCTCCTGGTCCGGCCATTTACACCATCCCTCTGGGGCCTGGGGCCTGGTTTAGGAGGGGTTAGTGGCGCTCCATTGCGAGGACTGAGACTATTGCTTGGACTGACATTGGGTGGTTGGACCTCAGACTGCTGCTGTGTAGCAAGGACCAGCCCATGGGCTGTCTTGAAATGCTCCACCAGATCAGAGGTCACTGCCCGATTAGGAGGGCAGTAAGGACAAATCACAGGAGGAGTGCTGGGGGTTTTGACCCCAGGCACAGAATGAGAGGTAGACTCCAGACTGGGTAAGACAGACGTGTGAGGGACCCCTGCAGGCTTTCCAGTTTGGTGGCTTTTGGTGTCAGGTTGCAGATCAGGAACTCGGTTTTTAGGGGAAGTGGAAGTAGGTCTCTTCAGTCGATGCAGCTGCTCCCTAGTTTGAGGTTGCAAGGCAGTGGCAGGGCAGTAGTACGTTTTGTGAGCCAAGTAATTCTCAATGCTGTTGAAGCTGATACTACAGGCTGTACATTTATGGTAGTCAGTGAGGGGCAAAGCTGAAATGTTATGTCCTCTTGAGTTCTCCCGTAAGCAGGGCTTTTTGCTAAGATCAATGGGGCCATCACCCTCTGGACTAGAACTGCGAGCAGAACCACCGATGCTGGCCACAGGTGGCCCAGTGTGAGCGGTGGCACACTCTTGTTTTAATGGCATGCCTGGTACAGCAGGAAGGGCAGTAGCACTGGCAAGGGCCTCATTCCGTGCCATATGAATTTCATACATCTTTTTGCGCTTCCGTGTACGAATGGGCTGTGGCACAAAGGCAACATTGCCTGCCAAGAGGCGATGGTTGGAGGGGTCATGACGTGAGGCACAGTAAAATCTCTTATGGACAATGTAGTTCTCATGTCTGCTGAAGCGAATATTGCAGGCCTGGCAGAAAGTGCGAGTAGGATCCTCTTCCAGGTCTTCAGCTGATCCACTGATTTCTGCAGGGCTGTGGCTCTCCTCACTTACCCTACCTCCTCCCCCACCTTCACCTTCTGAAGAAGATGAGCATGCAGTGTCCTTCAGTGCTGGAGTCTCACTCTTTACCTCAGTTGGCTTAATATCTGTAACTGGGGCAGCCACTGCAGAGTCACTATAGCTAGGAGAAGCTGATGATGTAGAATTACCTGGCCCTGCTTGTGGAGAGGCATCATGACTTGAAAGGGGTGTTGCCGTTACTGGATCATCTGTTACCAGGCCAGATCCCTCCCCTTGATGATGTCTGCTGGAGCAGTACAATCTCTTATGGGCATAATAGTTGTTGATGTTATTGAACGTGATGTCACACTCAAAGCATGTTGCACCCTTGATGACACCACCAGGAGAGCCTGTAGAGTAGAAGCCTTGTGCAGATGTTGGGACCTGCCCACTCTTTAGCCTACTATGAACCATCTCAGACATTTTAGCCAGGATTTCAGACGCCTGGGGCATAATGGCAGCTTCAGGGCTAAAGAGGTAAGGGGGCAGAAATAAAGCTCCACCAGGTAACACTGATCCTCCCGCTCCCAAGTGAACAGGACTAGATCCTGGAGTCGGACTGGCCGGCTCTGCCTTCACCGCTATAACTGGGGGACTCTCAGGAGAGGTAGGATGGGGTGAGCTTGGCTCTGTTGCATTTGCACTATGATTGCCATCCTGCTCTTCGTCCCTTGTTTCACTCTCTGAGTCAGACTGTGGCTCTTCTTTGATCTTTACCTGCTCTGGAGAACTACAGCCTCGGGAGGTGGCTGCTCCACCATTGGCCCCAGGGCTAGAAGAGTCTGGTCTGGGCATGGTGACTGATAGCTCTTGGTCCTGAGAGTCTGAGAGCTCTGAAGTTATAGGGCTACCTTGGCGAGGTGTGTGACTTCTTTCAACAGGAACCCTGACTTCCAAGTGAGTATGAACATGCTGCTGAAGCAGAGCAGGAGTGTCTGCTGAAAATCCACATACTTGACACTTTAGCAATATACCAGAGTCTCCAGGACTAAGGCCTGTTAAATAGAAGAAAGAAAAAAAATCATTTATGCAAAGCAGATTTAAATCAGAAAATGAAAAATTATCAACTGCCTTATTCTGGTTCATGATCAGTATTAGTCTTTTAGAATAGAGTGAGACTCATATGGATTAGACAAGCCTAAGTGAGAGTCCTACCTGAGGCCACTGGAAGTTTGGGGGAATAGCCTTCACTGCGAGAACCAGGCTGACACACCATGTGGCTAGTGACCAGATGGCTGTAGAGGATATCTCGAGTTGTAGAAATGAATCCACAGCCATGGCACACACCGTTCAGTGTGTCAGTGTGCACCTTCAAATGCCGCTCACAGTTGGCTTTGGTAGTGAATGCAGACAAGCAGATCAAACAGACAAATGGACGTTCACCTGGACAACAGACACACACACACACACACACACACACCTCCATATCATTTTAGGCAAATAATGTGCAATGTATTTTACTTACACATTTAATGAAACAAGAAAATGGTAAATAAAAGGCACTTAGTGAGCTGGTAAATTAGCAATGCGCAAAATGAATTATTCATGAAAACTAATCAGAAAAGACAAAAAAATGGACTGAGAGATGGACAGTGAGAATTTCATGAGAGAGAAAGGGAGGTGTGAGAAATTGAACGAGAATAAGGGAAAAGCAGAGAGAGAGAGAGAGAGAGAGAGAGAGAGACTTACCACTGTGTGTCCTCATGTGGATCTCCAGTGAGCTAGCACTGGGGCAACTCTTGTTGCACTGGGGAAAAGGGCACAACCTCTCGTTAGGGTAGGAGTCTTTGGGCTTGTCCTGTGGAGGGGAAGCCGCTGGCTTTTGCTTCTGCCGGCTGGCACAGTAGTACATGAGATGAGCTTGCAGGTTCCTCTCACTTCTGTACCAAATCCCGCAGTCTTTGCATGGGAAGATATCCTCTGGGGGAAAAAAAAACATAACCACAAATTAGGTAATATCATGGACTCAATAAAATCAAATATTATTATTGTATTTATTTGTAGCATAACTTCGATGCACTTAGTATTACTTTAATCTAAAAAAAAAAAAAAACAGAAATCAGGTCTTTGGAAATGGCCCTTTGTAATAAAATGCAGCTTTATAATAAAACCTGTGGGGGGTAACACTTCGCTGCTGGCAGTGGATTGCACAGGTTTTATTTATATCTGAATATTAACTAATGACACAATCAGTTTCAATGCATCATAAGTGTGGGCTCCACTAAGTCACATACAATGTATGACACACACATTTTAAAACAGAGAAAGCAAACTGACAATCTCCAAGGCAACAGGAATGAGAAGATGTGTGTGTAATTGTACAGATCAGGTGTCAGGGTATGCTAAGGGGGGGGATATTTCATAGTGAACAGAGCAGCCCATAAATACATGTTTCATTACTACATGGCTAATGCTACATGGCCAAAGAATAAGACAGATCATTTTTTTAACCTTTAGCTTCATTTATTGACATAAATTATTCACTCAACACAGCACAGATGTGTTCACATCCACATCTTGCACGACTCAGCAGCCCATAGCAGAATTTAAGAGAGAGATAGACAGACAAAGAGAGGGAAAGAGAAAAGGAAAGAAAGAGAAAGTGTGCGTGTGAGGTAGAAATAGCTGTACTCTACTATCAGTGTCTACCCAGCATGTCTCATTTGTCTCAGCTGAAACAATACTGCCACCTAGTGCTGGCACAACTAAAAGGTAGGTTGAAAGTATTTAATGTTGCTTCATGTTATTTTTTTGTGAACCCAGGTGTGATGGTATCTGTCCTGATTCTATATAAATAATAAAACCTCACCTTAATCTCTCCCTCTCTTTCTCACACATAAACACACACCATGGAAGGTGAAAATTCACTTGTGATATATTAGTGACTCACTGTTAACAACTGCAGTTGCCAAAATGGCAGCCATGCCAGCCTGCTGTGGGAGGAGCTGGATATCAGAAGGCAGGTTTGCTGGGTAAACCGGCTCCTCTTTCACTGGGGGGTTATGCGTTTGGGTTGCAGCCTGCTGCTCTGTGCTGGTCCAGGAAATGATGGCCACTAAAGCATCTTCACTAGAGAGCTCCTGAGTCAGCTTACAGTAAAGACCATCACCTGCAAACATAACAGTTAGGAGCTTTAGGCATTTTGAAGGCAATGAGATTTTTCAACATCTAAAGCCAAGCTGAAAATCAACTTTAAAATGCGGTTGGAGTAGACCAGGATGAATGTATTGACCTTGTTTCCAGACAGAAACACCAGATCTAATGATAGCGTTTATAATCACCATCCTTAATAAACTCTTTTACATGTAGTACACAGAGTCATAGTATAGTTTAACTATGAATAAATTATAATGCTTTTATAAGCACAGTTCTTGAGCCTTTACAGTCAAAAAAGGGGTGTGTTGTGTTGGCTGTGTGGTGTGAGTGTTATAGTACCTTGACTGTAAATGATGCAGTTTGCTTCTGATGAGCAGGAGGTCACAGGTATTCTTGTGAGCCAACAGTCGTCATCATCACAATCCAGGCTCTTTAACGAAAAACATATTGACAAGTAATCATTACCATATATTTATATATTAAGAATGATTGCTTAAATGAGGTTGAAGTGGCTCTTTAAAATCCAAGTTTAGATAAACTACAGATATGCACACAATATTTATTACAACAATAATAAAATATCAGACTATTTGCTTTCAAAAGACACACAGTCTGACCCACATTATGCCTATACAAAATATAATGTGAAGACCTTTAGAGGAAGATAGAGACTCACAAAGAAAGCAAATAACCTGTAACAGCTCCAATTCAGATCTGACCTGCACATGCAAAGCTGTGTGTGCATAAGTGTGTGCATATACACAAATCATATACTTCTGGAGAGTTTGAAACATTTTGATTAACACACCTGGTCCGTTACCCACAGTGTGCTCTTTGTTCTGAGCTCTGCAAACATTCTGTCTGTCATTCCCAAAGGCTTATCATAATATATATATAGGTATGGACAAACTCTAACACAAAGGAAGCTACACATGCATGCATACACAAATGCACATGGTTACTGACTTGAATACACAAAACCAAGAGAAAAATGGATGTCCACATTAACGTGTTTATATGGGATAGTCAGGTCTCTGTTCATCCTTACTGTATGTACATATATGCACACACACACACACACACACACACAGGTCCACCATAACCACCATTAAAACCACCTACTTAATATTGAGGAGCTTTTCATTCATCCACCAAAATAGCTCTAACCCTTCGAAACATGTAATTTACAATACCTCTGAAGAAGGGTGAGTCAACACCATGAACATTTTGTCCATGTTTCTTCAACAATTTTTGTTTGGCAACTTGTTTTTTGCAGTATGGCAGGGTGCATTGTCCTGCTGAAGGAGGCCATAGGCATCTGAAAACAATGTTACCATAAAGGGGTGTAACTTGGTCTGCAGTACTGGTTATGCCTGTGGTTCATGTCTAAGTAAGATCCATATAAATCCAAAGATCCAAGGTTTCTCAGCTGAACATTGCCCAGAGCATCACACTACCTCTGCCTGCTTGCCTTTTTCCCATAGTGCATCCTGGTGTTATCTCTGCCCCAGGGAAGAGATGCGCATGCACCCTGGCCCTCCATGTCATGTAAAAGAAAACCAGACCAGGCCACCATTGCTCCATGCTCAAGTTCTGGGTTCACGTGCCTATTGTAGGTGCTTTTGGTGGGAGATTGGGGTCAGCATGGACACTTGGACAGATCTGCAGTTATGCAGCCCCATAGGCAGAAAGCTGAGATGCAGTGTGTAGCTGATACTTTTCTATCAAAGTCAGCATTAACCTTTTCAGCAATTTGTGCTACAGTAGCCTTTTTATGGGATCAGACTAGACAAGCTAGCCTTTGCTCCACATGTTCACTCATTTTACTGATTCACTTGTTGTTCAACCCTTTTTTTTTTTGATAGGTGCTAACCACTGCATATCATGAACAACACCACAAGACCTGACATTTTGGGTATTTTGGAGACCGATCCAGTTATCTACTCATCACAAGTCAGCCCATTAACCTTTGCAAGCTTCTCTTAATAAATTATGCATAACAGCACTTGCAAAATGACAGTAATGTTAAATGTTGAGGATATTTATCCTAGCAGAGAGAATAGACAAATTGTTTCTACAATATAATGCCAAATCTGTGCTTTCTAGTGTCCCTGCTACTGGTACACTAGATGGCAGTAGTTCCACAAGGCCTGTGACAGTATAAGGAGCCTTACACTTACTTTTTTGTGTTACGCATAACCAGTTAAGCAGCTGCTCCTGCAGATGCATTGGTCCACGTATCTCTGTCATCCTACCAAACATTAAAGACTAGAGAAAATGAAAGACATCTCTTCAGCACAGAAGCCTAGGATGAAAGGCACCAAGTGTCGGGGCAGCGAGATGAGACAGCAAGCCATGGAGGACAGCTGAAGGGTTTCTTTCTAAATCTGTCTGTTCTTGCCTGAAGATATGGTCCGTATTGTATTTCATGGAGAACTAGTGCTGATAAGGAGATAGGGCTCCTTTTGTTTTAATTTGAAACCCAATGCCGGAGCCGTCTGTGCCATAAGTGCTGCGTGCTTCTGCTAATTTGTTTCAGACTCATTTAACACGACTCGACTTTGTGCTGCACAAAAGGAGAGGGCAGTGTGCTCAGCCACCCCTTCTGACTCAACATGCATGGCCACACCTGTTCACAGATTAAACAGGATCATTCACAAGTGTTCTTCTTTCTCTTATACACTTACTCACCCAGAAAGTTTAAAGATACTATTTATTTGATTGCTTAGCAAACTATCACTTCCGGTACTTTATCCAGTACTTAGAAGTGTATGAGGACTATTAAAAAAAACAAGAAGAGTCTAAGGGCAGTTGTTGAATTCAATCAGGAACTCAGAATCACCCAGAAAAATGGACATAAAAAAATCTTTCCTCATTGTTCTGGATGAATGATGAATATAACCTGGTAATAGCCGAAGAAATTGACGCAAATGTTTACAGTATGCATGTGGGATGTGAACGTTAATTTCTTTTTAACAGTTTAAAAGGATGAAATTATAATGACTGACAGAACAAGCATCAGCAGTAGCAGTACACTGTGTATTTGTACAAGTACAGTGCAAAAGTACTAAGACACCCATCATTTCTTCATAATAAATTACATTTAATAGTTAATTACATAGATTCGATTATTAAAATGCATTATTAAAATGCAAACAAAATTTTTTTTACACTATGACAGGAGGCCAAGTGCCTAAGGATATAATCTAAAAATTGTCTGTTTATGTAACAACCTCAGCAGCAATCTCATTTCCCCTCTTATCTGTTCCAACCATTCGGTATTCAGCCCCACCAGTATACAGTACCAGTCTCCAGCCTGATAATCTCTACCTGTTTCTTACTGGTTCATACCTTAAGTTGAACCAATGAATGAATGTTTTTTATCCTTGAATAATTCATAAGTCACTGTGTGGCTTAACAAATAAAAAATAATAATTCCTCTGAAACTGGTGAGTGCAAAAAAGTCCTTCAGCGAGTTTGGAGAACTATTCCCCAAGACTATATTAGAAATATAAGAAAGCCTGGCTCTTTGCGAGCAAAATATGAAGAAATGATGGGCAGTCCAAGCCTTCTGCATAGTACTATATATTGCATAAATCATAAAAGGTGAAACTTGTATCAGTTTCTTAAGCAACGAAAATCACATGGGAAAAAAATATCTAATTTTAGTATACATTTTTGTTTCAGACTCTAATTGTATTATGGATTTTTGTTTACTTATATGCAAGGGAGGGAATGTCTGTGTTGCTGCTGTTCAGCTTGTTTCCTTACACTGGCTGGAACCTACATACATTAAAAATCTCTTATTTCGTTTAAAATTTAACTCTACAATACACAATTATGCTTAATCCCAAACTGTTCCCTATTCACTATATAAGAACACTGTAGAAATACATGGTGATGTACACTAGATAGACTAGATATTCACTAGAGCGACATTTAAAAAAGATTACATTTTGAAAAATGTTTAAAAATTTGGTATTTGTGCTCTGAAATTGATTCCGACATACTGTAATTTTCATGATGAAAGTAAAAACAGTATGACTGACAGTCTTCATGACATTGAAATTCGATTTTAAACAAGTACAATTTGCAGCAACGTCTTTTTCAACCTCACTTTAAACGCATGGAGGAGGTGTATAATCAAGACCCGGCCCATTGTCCCTTCTCTTTTTCTCTTTTTCTCCATCTTTCTATGCTCTGGCACTTTATCTCTTCATTTAATCCACTCCTCATCTATCCCTAGCCCTCTTTTTATGCACCGACACACTCTTTGTCTCCATCTCCTTCTCACTATCTATTCCTATCCCGTATCTCTCCACACATCCCTTTCTCACCCCGACCCCCCCCACAACCCCTTTTCTCTCAGCCTCCACTCTCCCTCTGTCTGCCCCTCTCTCTATCTCTCCGCTACAGGAAATGGTTTCTTTCCCAGCAGGGGGGTGGAGAAGGGTGCACACACTGTCCCAAACAAAGAGGTCAGTGTGTGAATCCTCCAAAAATACAGAGAAGAAAAGGAAGGAAGATAATAATCAGAAAGCTTCTCTCATCCGCCTCACACACACACACACACACACACACACACACACACACACACACACACACACACTTACTTTTCTCTCTACCTCTTTATCTACTACTTTCACTGTCCCACATATACATACATTAAATATAACCACATGTGTTCATACACACAAAACGCTTGTACCAACAAACACACCACACGCAAGTCTCTGAACAACCATCACTTATCTCTCTCTAAAAAAAAAACTTTGATCAGCTCCTTGCAAACAACATAAAAATATAAAACTGTTGAAAAAGATGAGATAAGAGACTACAAAATCAGGCACTCTTGGAAAGCAGACTTTTAAACTGATGGAGATGAGTTTCTGATGTTTTTTCAACTCTCCTCCTCTCTCACTATAGCTCTCTCCCTCTTCCTTTCCTTACAGACTTTAGGCATAGGACAGTCAAAACATCAACTATTACACATATATGAAGCAGAGGGTAACCGATAATGTTCATAAAAAAGTTGAACGATTCCACTTTTTTCAACAATTTCCACTTATGATTTTTTATGTTGCTTTCTTCAAAAAACATCAGAAAATAAGAGGGAAGCTTCCTATTTATCAAATCTATAGAATTATTCTACCTCACTAACTAACAAATACAGAATAATATTAGATGATGATGATGGGCATGGAATAATGGAATTATAAAATAAATCATCAAAACATTTTTTGAAAATAATTGCAGTCTTAAAATGTTTCACAAATTTGTGCATTATCTGATATGATTAAAATGATTTTTTTCTCAGATGAAGGAAAAAAGGGCATCATACAGTATATAAGCCATTAGCCGCTCTAACTTCTAAAAATCGCGCATAGAAAAACCCGTACCGGTCAACCTTTAATATGAAGCCACTCATCTCTCCACTCCCCACCTCTGGGCACTTTTCTCTATGATTTAATCTCTGGAAGATTTTTTCTTCAGCCTTTCACTTTCTTTTTTCCTCTCACCATTCCTCTACATTGTGCTGTGAGGCATCCTCTCTATTGTCCTCCTACTCGAGTGGTAGACTCAATGTAGGTACACTCTTCAAGATGCCCTCTCAATACCACACATGATGTGATTTCCCAGCCAGATCCAACCAGGCATGCTTTTCCTTTGATCACTGAATAGATAATTGCGAGAAACTATAATTGAAGGTATTCATGCATCGCTTTCAGCAAAAAGCTTGGGCACTGAGGGGTGACTCTCTGAGACACTCTACTGGCTGATGTAGATAAACCTGAGTGATAGAATGTATAGTAAACAAAACCTTTATTTTCAGCACAAGACAGCAAGAGAGAAGTAGAAAGACCTTGTGTGCATACATTTACATGTATGGATTTTGGCAGACTATTCCTATTCCCTATGAGGGTCAAGTGCCCTGATCCACAGTCCAGCAGCGGCAGAATGATGGCGCTGGAATTTGACCTTCCAATCATTATTCCAGCATCTTTAAAGACTAAGGTATCACCAGACTGCACCTCACTAACGCTCACCCTTCTTGGGGTGAAGGTTGTTAAGAAAGGTGTAGAGCCCCCAAAAAATGTGCTGAAAAGTGGTGGGTGGCACTGCTTATCCCAGCAGTTCTCTTGGAGAGATTATTAGAGGATTAGGGGAGACGCTTGTTTCTAAAACATAATGAAAAGACGCTTGGCATGTGATAAGACTTTGAGCTCCGCACTCTTCACCAGCACGCCTCTGGGCGTTTGTGCATTCGTGTAGCAGTTGGTGCAAAACAACAAGCACAGTAACAGTGTGAACAAAATCGACTTGTATAGTGAAGTTCTCATCATACATGGATGTGTTATTTTATCTGGTTCTGGGCCAGGACGTTTCCAAAGTAATGTGTGTGACCAAGGCATTCCCTTTCATTTCTAGTTTGGGTTAGGCTCATGTCTGTTACCATGGCCTCATATTTACAATCCAGGCGTTTTATATTTAATCAGCACAAATGAAAGACATTCTCAAACTTTACAAGAGTACCCAAACATATCCATTTTAAATGTATTACTTAAGTAATTGTCCATGGTTCATATTACACTCACTCACTTTTAACTAATATTTTAACAATCAATTACACAGAAAAACATAATTTTTGGTCAGAAATTAATATTCGCATGGATTCTCATCAACACTATTAAAAAAGTAACCTATTCTGACAAAAGTTTTCGCTGTTGCTTTATGTGAGAAACTGCTAAAACAATTCAAAGCTATTTGCCTCAAACACACTGGTATACAACTGGGTATAAGAAATATTAGTCAAGCATTTTTTGCTATGTCAACACAGGTTAATTATTATTTAATACTTTAATAGGACTTTATTGGGGGAAAAAAACTTATTTTATTACCTTCCCCTACCTATCAGAGCAATGTATAAGAAAGTCAGATTTGCAGTGTGTTTAAAGTACAGTACACAGGTTTGGCAGAAGTGGCGTGTAAGGACCGCCAACTTACACTGGAGCTGAAATTGCCACGAAGCCAATCACTTTCTCCTCATTTGACATTAGAGCTGCTTCGAACTTGTCAGATATAGCAGCTTCAACTGTCCAATTTCTATCCAATGTCACAATCGGCCTTATATGGTTCAGTGATATTTTGAGAACTCATGCTTTTAACATTAGATAAAGAAGCAGCAAAGAGGGTATGATTTCATCACGCGCATTATCACTTGCTTGTGTTCGGCCTAATCCTTAGACTGCGCGTGTACAGTTTGAGTCTGAGTGAGTGCCTTGGCTCAGAAGAACTGTCCGTGACCCTTGGCGACCCCGTCAGCCTAAGCCTCGGTCAGCCAAGTAGGAGGATATGGAGGGACAGAGAGTGAAGCAGGAATGTAAGATTCTCCGGCCGTTATCTTGCCCAGATACACACTCCTTCGGCTCGCAGATAGTGCCGTGTGAGAGGGAGAGACGACGCGATAGAATACGAATGCGAAAGTTCCAAACTGAAAATCATCAACAAAGCCCCGCTTCGATAACAAGGTTTGAGGAAGGGAGGGAGGGAATGAGAAAGAGATTAAGAGGAGGAGGAGGTGGTGGTGAAGGAAAGGTGGAAGGAGAAATGGAGGGAGAGAGGGAGGGGGTGGGTGCGGACCTAGAAATCCTGATAATAAATGAAATCTTAGAAATGAGAGACTATCAAGGCAAAATCAATCATTGAGGTTTGTTGTCCAGGAGGATGGCGCCATGCTGAGATAAAAGAGGAGCGTCCGTCTGGGGGGAGCGATGAAGCAGCCAATCACACACAGGGTTCAGCCAACAAATCCGCACGGTTCAGAGAAAGAGAGGAGGCGAGTTTATTCGACAAGACATCAAAACCCCCATTTGCATATACCCATATACAGCGATTCACTTTTCTTGCTTAATAGAACAGGATTCTCAAACAGTGATAACTTTTACATCTATTTATACTCAGGGTGTTTTATATTTTATACGTTAATATGCAATTTATTAAATTGTTGTCATCCTTTACACCCGGATACGCATTAATAATTTTATGTGTGTGAATAATGAAAGGAGGGGGGGAATGTCTCCAGTGTGTTATCGCTAGTGTTGAACTATTTGGCCAGACAGAAGAAAACTCTGAGCATCACATGACTGGATGGATTTAGAGCACATGACAAAAGGCTTACTAAACACACACACACACATACACTGTGCTCGGTGACCATCACATGAACATTAGTCATTTGGAAATCATGCTAAGAGATCTCCAAACACTAACACTGCTCTTCCTGTTGGCAATATTTATTAGAAATACCCAAATCCTCTTAAAGAAATACAAAAAAATTCATTGCTGTTTGACCCAGGCCAATTACCTTCTTAGATACTCCATCTGCAGTTTCATCTCCCTGGATGCTGCCAGAGAAAGGTCCCCAGAGTGTGTCCACCAACAGGTCCTTACGAGCCACTACCTTAGAATCCTCTGGTCCATCACACAGCTTCAAATTATCTGTTTTTACACACAGAGGAAAATAGGGAGATAAAGGCAGTTTAAAAAACGTGATTCAATGTACTTGAGCACCTCTAGATACACACATTTGAAGAGAAGCTGAAGCAACAGAAAAGCATTTACTCCATTGTCAGGAGACAGCAAATTGTGATAATGCCATAAGCATCCAGGGCTAGGAAACACCTGCCTCACTCTGAGTGGCATACTCTGTCTGGCCTGTCAATCACAGTGACGCTACATAATCACACGTTTTTGTGAGTTCATGTATGCATAGGACTACCATGTGACTCAAGGTGAGCGACATGGGAGATGATGCGTGGTAGCTTTATACCCTGTCATAAAATAGGAAAGAGCTTGTTAGGTGGAGTAATCAATTGTCAGGTGAGCAAATTGGGAAGAAGTTGTGTTGGAGTTGTGGTTAAGGTGAAAGATGGAAACAAACCAAACCAAGCAAAGCAAGTTCAAATCTAAACACTTCTGAATGTGTTGACTTACAATGACTTATTTCTAAATAATTAAAAACAAGTAGCCTTAATCTCACTTTGTGTAACTTTAATGAACAAATACAGAATGGAGTATCTTGACCGAAAGAATAAAAATGTCTGTGCAATGCTCTGCAGTGGACAGTGCAGGACAGTATGGTAGGCTTACAAATCTACTTGCAAATTTTGTCATTTCCATTTCCATGAGACCATATGCCATAATTTTATTTCTTCGGGACAGTGCTTTTAACTCGAACAGGAGTTAAGTGCATCAGGATTACTGCAATGATCACCTGACCAATTTTCTTTCTTCCAAATGCTTTTGCTAGTGCTTTTATAGAAGTTATTATTACAATTATAGCAAAATGTAATCTGTGTAATATTTATACTGCTTATATTTATTTCAAGTGTTTGTATTTGTTGAACTATGGCAACGTTATCTATTCAGCGATGTTTTCTCAGAAATCATCTTTGCCGAGAAATTCTGAGAGAATAGATTCAACTGCTGTCTGGACCACTAGGTGGAGCTTGGTGTTTAGTAAAGATAAAGACCCTGCTTGGAAAGAACAGGCCAAAACAAAAAGAACTTTTGTACTTCCTGTGACAGATAAGTGTAAAACAGGGATAGGAGTCAAGGCTTTGCTGATTCACAGATGCGAGCCTGTCAGAGGAACAGAGAAGAACTCCACATTGAAACAATTCTTTAAAACTCCCACATAGAAGATAAGTCACACACATGGTTAAAGAACAGTCAAGCTACAAGTAAGACCAATTACAGACTATAGCAAAGTCCAGTATGCTTCCTCAGTTAACATACTTCTTTTGCATGTCTAATTCTATAAGGCATGAGTGCCACTTAAATTTCAACCAACTAATCCTTCCACTGCTCTTCTATGCTAAGGCCCCGACTCGCACACCGCACATGCACACACACACACACTCCCCTGCAGGTCCCTCTATGGTTCAGTCTCACTTTCAGGGGTCGGCCTAAAGTGCAGAGGATGATAAGAGTGTTTGTCCAACACTCTCCATGTCAAAACACTCATCTATCTTCCCTGTATCTATCCCCACCAGAGAACAACAGACAAACGCTGATAAAATGGTTTTCCCACAGCCAAAACCTGGAGAAACTGGGAGGGAGAAAAGGAGGAAACATGGCAAGACAGAGAAATCAACTAATATGGAAGTAGAGGGATTGGATCTAGGTGTCACAGACCTGGCTAATACACTGATATATATATATGTGTATATTGGATCTATATACGTATATATATATAATATACGGAGAGAGTAAGGCAGAAATCTAGATGGGAAGAAGTGAAGAACTTTACCCACAGAGCAACACTGAATGACAGAGAAAAGAACAGGTCAGACCAGCCATGCTGACGAAGGTTGGTCATTAACCAGGCTTGTCATTAGCCATCAGAGATTGTGCTGCTATCAACAGTATAAAGTCCAGTGTCCAGGCTTGCTATCACCCCAGCAGCCCAGAAATCAAGAAGGTCTATCAGGGCGCCCAAATCTTAGCATTAGTGCCAGAGCCAAACCCTCACACGAGCCAGTCACTCACAACTCGCAACACAACAGATTTTTACGACGACTTTTCTCTGTCTCACATTTGTTTACAGATGTTTACTTTATGTAGAAGATATTTGGTTCTACCAGTTTCAGTGAGCTGAGAACCAATAAATACAGTTAAAGATATTTACTATGGATATTTGCATTACCAGAACACCAACCTAACATCTCACTCTTGCTTAATGACCTTAACACCTCACTTCTAAAGACCTGATGTCCTTATCATCACGACCCCACCGATCTCCAACACAATGCCTGGCCAAGTGCTCTGATATCATCCCTGTGTCCAGCCTTAGCAACGCCCTGCAATAACCTCGCCAGTCTTATCAATGTGATTGTGTGACCAATGCCCAAAAACTGCATGCTGGCCTTATCAATAGCAATGAATCCACACAGCTCTTATCAATACTGCTCCACACTAGCAGTGTCCACACAACCTTTATCAATAGTTCGAGCACCTGGATGGATTGACTGCTATAAAACAAACGCTCCATCTTTAATGAAATAAGTAATGATGTCGGCCACCTGGAGAGATGGGGAAGGGAGACGAGAGACAAATAGAGGATTTGATATATTTTCCCAACTATCAAGGGACGAAAGTTGATTATATGATTAATCAATTAATAGTGTCATATTTATGCATTTACTATTGCCCTTAAACAACATTAACATTTTTCTTTTCAAATGTAACACCTCAAAAACTAAATTTCTTGTACCTTACCTCCTTTGCTCACTTGAGTCGACTCGCACAAAAAACGGGTTTAAGTTCAAGGTTAGAATCACTCGTTTTCACTTTCAACTCCTCCCTGTATCTGTGTGTGTGTGTGTGTGTGTGTGTGTGTGTGTGTGTGTGTGTGTGTGTGTGTGTGTGTGTGTGTGTGTGTGTGTGTGTGACTCATGCAAACGTTCACATAGCACGACTGGTACAAGGATTAGGACCACTACATTTAGACTGGTTAAATGTGGCAGATCGTTAAATGTAGGTTCTTATATATTTTATATTGGAAATTTAAGTTAAATATCAGGAATAAAAAGTAGTGTGAAAAAACATTTTTAAGTTATAATAACTTTATTTCAAATTTAACTGTATTTTGCCCACTCATGATCCTCACCTTCTGTAGTTTTTGACACTATATGCTCATTAATTATAGAATCCACTCAAATCATACAGTAGGTCTTTAAACTTAAAACCATACAAAATTAGCTTTTACAGTAATGTGATAAGCATACCATACTCAGACACACAAACCTTATTTTAGTGAAAAGAAAGAAAAAAAAGCTTCTGAAATCTGCACTTTATCTATAGCTGATCTTTTCGTGTCTTTTTTTTTACCTACAGGAACCATGTGACAGAAACTCAGCTCTCTGTTTCCGATCATGAGCTCCTTAACAGTGATTGAAACAAGCTAAAAGTCATGCAGTCAGCATTGTGGGGAGCCTGCAGGTGAAATTAAATCCACAGTAAATCCTTGGCAGCATGACTGTCCAAACAAGAGAAATGAAGAATTATTCGCTGTCTGCTGCACCACAAAACCTATATAACCCGAATAAAACGACACAAGATTATCACACTTGAACTACAATGTTTAAAATGAAATATTGACTACATTAAAGAGCATGCTTGAACATCTCCAACTTACTGATGCGGTCCCTGTCCTCCTCTGGCTACATGATCCTCCCTATCACGACTAATTGATTTTTTTTTTTTAAAGACTATTGTTGATATCAAATGAGCGGATCACTGTGCAGGTATTGATTTTTTGACAAAGTACAACAGGAAATCTTTATCTAAGACGCACTCCGACCCCGCACTAATAAGTGGGGTTTAACCTCTGCTTAGCAAAAGACCCACTGCTTTTTTTACCCAGTGTTTTGGAAGTGTGTGCTTGTATATGCATCCTCAATAAGTTAGAAAATAAAGAAAAAAATCCAAAAGAATTTTAAATTCATATGTACAGTTCAAACTGACATAATAAGTCAAAAGGCATCTTGAGCTATTTTGCATTTCGGATTATCCAACAATCCGATTTTAGTCGCTTATTCTCACAGAGTGACCCTCACCGACCCTGCCCTCCCCATCCTTATACACACATTTATATCTTAAGCAGAGTCAAAACATTTAGTTTAAAAAAATACAAATTTCTGGGATCAGCACTGCACATTCACCATCATGGCATCATTTCCATTTTGCCGTCTATTGCCAGAGAGAGATAAGACACCTGCGCTGCCACGCAGATGAGCTTCAACAGAACTTTATCATTGACATTTACTACTGTTTACACAACTAATTTATCTTAACTGTACTTCTGAACCTTTTTCAGCCCAGCACAAGGCCTGGAAAAGAGCACATGCCAAACATGCAGAAGAGCCAATATGTGAGCGGGAAAAATGATAAACTCGACACACAAATGAAAGGCAGAAATGGTTCGATGAATTTAGGAAACAAATAAGGATTCTGCAATCTGCATGTTCAAAATGCGATAGGGAGAGAAAAGAAAGTAGCTATGAAGTGGCATGGAGATGGACATCCTCACAATCTGTGATGAGAAAAACATTTTACTAGATTATCTTCTCTGGTGTTTTTAAAATGTACTGTGAGTGTTACCAAAAGGGGGCGACATGAGTCACATACTCATTAAAAGGATTTGGCAAAATTATGGCAACAGACTTAATGCGTTGGAGAGCTTTAGAACTTTTTTATAAATAAAAATTTCTTATTATGATGGTCGCCACTTAGAAACGTGATTGGTGTGCTTTGGCTTTCTTATACACACAAGAAAATAATAATAATACTTTTATACATTATGTTCATTATTTTTGCCTTTTTTTATTTAATGGTTAATCTCTTGGTCATACTGAAGATGCTATTTATGTAGTAGATACATACTGGCCTTTTTATAAATTAAATAACACGCTAATATATTAACTCTGCTCTGTGATCCATTTTAAACATTTCTTACATTTCACATCACTAATCATTATTGATTTCCTGCAAAGTGTGTGGTGTTTGTTAACAAAAGAAATGTCCTCGGACAGAATTTGGATACTACGGGATCTTTTTCCTTTCAGACTGAAACTGAGACATACTGTACAGACTCTTGAAAAACAATGCAGCTCTGAATAATGAAGCCAGAAATACATTTTCTCTCAGCATAGACTTGAAGTCTATCACTGTTATGCATGTTGTCTTAATTTATGCATGGTCATTAGGTTGTGCTATTCTTTTTCGCTGAATGTGTCTGTCTCATTGTAAAAAATAAAATAAAAAATTAATTAATTAACTGACAGGTTAAACATGCTTCAGAAAAGAACGAGTGTGGAATTTCACATGCTTTTAATTATTTAGGTCTAACTGCTAACCTACATATATGTGTAAGACTTGCCTGCGTGTGTGTGTGTGTGTGTGCCTGCGTTAAGTCTTGCTTTCTCTGTCCTCTACCACTGTTACCCTCTCATAAATTGAAAGTAGAGACCTTCCAGTAACTCCTCCTGATTATCACACATAAATTAATTAGAAAATGTTTCTTGACATTCTCGGTGCATAGGCAGGAGGGGAAAAAAAGACTCCGGCAAAAGCACTAAATTAATTGTACGGTATGTGACTTTGATAATTAATTCAATAATTATTTCATGTCTACTTTAGCGACTCTTGGCTTTAAATAGGTCGTTTAAATGATAGTGTCAAGTGAATTTAGATTTTATAGAGGAAAAAAAGGAAAAAGTATCACTCCGTGTCTACGCTACAGCTCTTGATTTTTATAATTAACAGAAAAATACAGATACAACACTGTCACTAATTAAAAATGGTTTTAGATGAGTAATCTGCAGAAGTGGCTGACAAAGAAGGACAGCATGGAACAATAGGAACAAAACACGGTTTACTATTTTTCGCGTTGTCCTTTTAGAGTGCTTTTAAAAGCATCACGTCTTCAGTGGGTAGTGACTTGGTTACTGCTATAGGGTATTTTTTGGAAGATAAATGCGCGCTGCATTAAACTCGAGACTCTATGTCAAACTTTAAGTGGTGTCACATCCTTGGAAAATGAGAAGAAATATTTAAGGAGAAATACACCCATAATTCTATTTCATGTCACGTTGCAGACACCATCGTTATTAACCTGATTCTGTTAATAATCAAGATTGTAATGGAATACAAGTAATGATGCTATGTATCCAGAACACCAAATTCAAAGTGTGTTAAAGTGTGTGTACTCAGCACACAATATGTTTCCAATTTTAATATTTTTAATTTCAATATGTTTCACAAATTGAAAGTTTCTCGCTTAAAAAAAAAAAAAAAAACTCTTAACCCCTTTTTTTTTTAAAAAACATCACTGATGCTTGTTTAACTATAAAGTAAAATCACCTTCTCATACTCATAAAACAGCTTTCACTCTTTCACTACATTTTAAAGTTTGACTCTGGGGATTTGTGCTCATTCCCGCACAAGAGCACTGATGAGATCAGATGATGAAGCGTGGGACGCAATAAATATTCCAGTTCATCCCAAAGGTGTTTAATGGGATTCCAATCCTTTTCTGCATTTCCATATATTCAGCTTGTCTACTTTCTATTAACCATGGATCATTAATCTGCTTAAATATCACACAATAATGGACTGTTAGCCTTACACGCTGCACATTCACTATGCATATATCCCAACTCCTCTTGACCACATTCTCGTGCTTGCCAGATACATACTAAGACTGATTGCTGTGTCTCTTGAGCGTGCACGCACACACCCACACACAAACACACACACAGCAGAATGGGAAGTTGGTGGAGGAGAGATAGAAGGCTTCAAGGAGCAAAGCCAAACTACATTTTAAAGTTTGACTCTGGAGCAAGAAAGGACAGGAAGTGGCAGAAAGGCTCAGGCATCTGATAGGATGGCGATCGAAGTAGCAGTATCCAGGTCACATGGTGCAGGCGGTGTGATAAACGCTGCTCTAGATTACACACCACACCTCTCAATCATCAGCACGACACCAGTGTCACACACGGAGCAGGAGCTGGGGATAAGAGTAAGGGGATAAGGGCATGTTTCCTAACTTTTCAATCATTGTGTGAACGATGTATGTACTGTAGACGGGGACATCGTTCACACAAGGCAAGCTTCTAAAACTCACAAATCAACTCACACCAAACTCTCAAGGCGTTTCCTGTGACATATATTAAACTGTCGTTACACTTTACTTTCAACCACTTTCATCCCACAACCAACCGCGCTTACACTACAATGCAGGTGTGTGTGGAACAGATGCCAAAAACAGTAAATAATGATTTACTTTAACTATTTTACCACCAAATTGTGGAAAAATGTCAAAATCAGTCTTATAGCACCCTTAGTATCAGTGCAATGCTTGAATCAAAAATAGCAAAGACATTTTTACTACATAAACATACAGATGTACAGTATGATGAAATGCCAGTTATGTGCTTGCACTTAGTTCATGTAAGGTTTTATTGGATAAATAAGACACTCTACGCCCTTTCTTTCTACTTTTCTACCGCAAGAGATAACCAAAGAACCCTAACAATTCATTTGAAACCATATAGTCAGTTTTTTTGTTTTAAACCCTGATCTTTAGTTTACACTGGGTTCTAACAGTAGCTTGTTAGCAGTGGACAGACATTCTTGTGTGTTTTTTTTGGGGTTCTTTTGGCCGGCTTTTTTCAATTTGCAGAGGAAACTAATTCATGGCAACTTTAAGCATTCTAAACTTTCCAAAGCCGACTGAAATTAGATGGACATAATGAATGATCAATCACCCAAGTCGAATGGTTAACACATGATAGTGCGTGATGTCTATAGTCACTACAATACATCTCACTCATTCATCTTCTACAGTATACTGCTTATCCTGTACAGGGTCACGCAGGAGCATATGTTCTGGGACTTCGGGCACCTGGACAGGTTTACAATCCATCACAGGCAACAAGCACACACACACTATGGGCAATTTGGAATCACCAATTATCCTAATCTGCATATCTTTGGATTGTGGGGGAAAACCGGTGAACCTAGAGAAACCCTCCAAGCAAAGGGACAACATGCAAACTCTATACACAGACCCGAAATCAGGACTTGAACCCTCGACACTGGAGATATGTGCTATCCACTACAACACAACACTGGCTTACAGACTCATAACTAATTTAATATTCAATTATAACTGAAGGGTAGTTCAGGTAGTGTACAATGTAGTACAGATACAGTACACAGACCAGCATAAAAACTAAATTGAAAAAATATATATATATTTATTTATTAATTATATATATTTTTTATGAAAAAAAAATAATTAAGGGGCTTTAAATTTAAAATACCAATTGCATAAAAAATGTTTCTCATTCAGTTTATTCGGGCAAATTTCTCATATAGACATTTCTATTCAAGCTCATTTAAGTAAACACTTTTAATAGCATAACAGTACATTAAAGTTTAATCACTACTAAATAGTGTTTCCAAGACTAAAGTGCTTTTTTCAAATAGGTAAAGAGGAAAAGAAAAGATCAAAACATGCACAGAAAGAGAGAGAGAGAGAGAGAGAGAGAGAGAGAGAGAGAGAGATTACAGATTGACCTGAGCTGTGGGGTGAGACAGCAATGATGCCAGGTTTTGGGGTAGGGACGGTATGTGTGGTTTGGTGCGGTGCGGTGTGGTGTGGTGTGTGGCGTGCTTGTTCACAGGAGAAGCAGGGAAAAAGGGACGGGGGTTAACGGTCTGACGTTGAGCCGCCTCTGTTCAAGCCCAGATAACAGCTCCGTCTGAGCCCATCATACCACTGCACAACCACAGCCACCTCTCAGGAAGAAATAAAGACAGATTGAAGAGAAAGAGATGATAAACCTGACAACTAACTGAAAATCATAAAACTTCCCATAGGCCTCTATGGAACACTGGTTCTCTTCTTTTAGAGATATATATATATATATTTTTTTTTTATTACCAAGACACATTCCCACCCACACAACCATTAAAAAGCAACAACATGAAGGAAAAAATACAGTGAACTCATATGCACTCGTTTTTTTTTTTTATTCTTTTTTTCCCCCACCCACCTCAAACGATCTCAATCATACCACACAGCTTTTCACAAAAGATTGTGATAAAATTATTCCTTTACTTTCTAATAATACCGGCCTCTTTTTTAAATAGAAAACTAATACCCATAATCACATTTCCAGTGTAAAAGTTCACTACAGAATTTGTACAAATACCTTTTTTTTTTTTATTCAAAGAGTTGTTGAACAGTGCTTGAGTCTTTAATATTGATCAGCCTATAGTGATCAAGCCTTCCACAGTAAGGTCAAATGAGGACAAAGAGCTAAGGATAATTATGTCTTATTCACGAAAAGGCACGGCTGCTATTGTTCGGGTTTCTTCCATGAACAATAGTATTGTAAAAAAAAAAAAAAAATTGCAGCTCCATAGAGAGTCAAACAGCTGCAAACACAAGGAAAAGCTCTTTTCCACTCATGTCCTTGTGTTCTTGTGAAATGATGGCAGACTGAAATAAGCTGATGTAGGAGGTGTGTGATTTGGCTTTGAAATGTGGAGCGGGATTGGACATTGTATTTGCACGGTGCGGTGTAGAGATCTGAAGCGCAGCATTTCAACTGAGAAACAATAGAGACAGGAGGAAGACTAAAATGACACTCCAGCGCATTCTGCTTTCTCAGTCAAGTGTTTTAGACTGAGTGAGATAAAGGCTACACACTACTTTCCCTTTTGTCTCTCTGAGAACGATCCGAATATGTTCATTAAACACTTGCTGGCATGTCATTCCTACTCATGGTCTAAATTAAAGGGAAAATGATTAACGATTGACAGAAACAGATATTTTTCAGTTTACTTGCTTATTAGCATAAAAACTAATCACAAATAAATTGCTAATTATTTACTGCTCCCGTATAAAACCTATAATTCTTTTTTTTGCTAACTCATCTTTAAAATATTTATGCTTTTACTACATTAAAAGTGAGAGGAAAAAAAGACATTACACAAGCCATTACATAAGGCAAAATTTGGTTTAATAATTTCCGATTCTCAGATCACTCTTTTTCCCCTTCTCTTCTTGCTCCCCCTCTTCTCTTCCCTCCCCTCCTTGTCGCCCTGCACGCTCCTGATATGTTTTCAATTTGCCAGAGCTCAGGACTCTTCAGGAAGCCTATGCAGATTTGCCGGCGTGTCTGCTGACAGTGGAAAACCTGGACTGCACCTCGGCACCTATCAGGCCGCCTCCAGACCACTCGTTAATGCCAACTCGGCCAAATAATTTATCAGCGTTTAAATGCCATTGATAATGCGCACACCCAGCTTCCCTTGATCTGCTAGAATTAAATATGATCAACACCCGCACTGGGTAAATACGAATAATTATTATTATAGCTCCCATTATCATGGTTTATGCTGTAATTTAAATTACTGGGTGGATAAGAAAGTGTGTGTGTGTGTGAGCATATACGTACACATATGTGTGTGTAGCATAGTGTAGACAGACAGTTAGAAAGACAGACATTTAGAGAGAGAGAGAGAGAGAAAAAGCGCAGAAGAGCAGAGTGACAGGCAGGCAGCTAGAAGGGATTACTTCAATGGTCATTTGCATATCAAGAATTTTAAGTACAGAGGAAAATATCAAACCCTCCAGCCAGCAAGGTCATTCCGAAGATAATATTTTCTTCATAATTTATTTTGCATATCATGCAGCAGGACACGTTATAGATTAAAAACGCCGCTCCGCCCTATCAAATTGTGACACTTGAGCCTAACCACCACCTATCATTCCATTTCATACGACTCCACCCAATAAATGGCATTACTACAAAGATACGGCAGCAGTTAACCAAACTCATAAACCATCACCAGCACTCTTGATTTCGCCTTTTTAAAACTGGATAACTGATGACACCACAATGTTTGCTCCTTGCGCATACTGTAATACAATAACACATTGTATAGTGTACAATATTTTCGTTAAAGGCATTATTGCATGAACAGGGATCAAATATTAAAAAAATATGGATAACCTGTTCAACATAAAAATAGATGTTGATCATTAATACCTCGGGGCTATATTAGAGAAATGTCCTAACTGTAAGATCCTATCTTATCTTTTTAGTAACTATGACACCTGCAGTTAAGATCTCATTCAAGGACAATAACTATTACAGAATAACCATTTCTGGATATTTTCCCTTATCTTGACTCCAGATAGGAAAAGAGGTTTACAGAAGCACCCTAACTCACCAGTCCTCTAAAGATAGTCCTTTAGGGTAACGTTAGAGTACAGTTAAACATTAAACTATAATTTAAGCTAATTGTGGTTTATGTTCTATTTTAAATTTAATATGTTAAATTATATTAATATACCTCTAAATATGTTAGGAGATGAATGAAGCCTTTATTTACTTGTTACTGTCTAGCACATCATCAATGAATATAATACTATTAAAATTTATTTATTTATTTACTTACTTTTTAAGCTATAGTTAATGTTCTATTGTTGATTTATTCTGTACTAGTCTTGTGTTCATGCACAAGACTAGTACTAGTGCACTTAAATGGCTTTTAGGTGGTATCGCTGGTAGCAGGGTTTTAGCAAATATGGTTCATCTATGCATTTTTTTTTCGGCTCTACGTTTATTCCTTCACACAAGTTTTATTTTGGGGTTTTTTTATTGCCAAAATGTCTCACTACCTCAAAGTGGCAGAAAACTTTTTTTATATACTTACAGCACCTCTCTATCAGATAACATCAGATCTCAGTCTCCAGGTGATGACCCTGCAGTTCCCCATCACCATCAACTCCGCTAACAGTTAACCTCAACTTAAATGTATAAAGCATAACTCCAGCAACACATGGCACCTAATTATCATTTATAGAAGACAGGCATCAGTAAGGACAAGGGTGAAAAATCCTCCATTTGTCCATATGTCACTGCATTTCATATTTAGCTACAGTAGTTTGCTAAGCAGGCATAACGGGTGGGGCATAAACTTAAGTGTTACTGGAACATCATGACAGATTCACTTCGACTTCCTGCTTGATCAGAATCAAATCATGGCTCTAAAGCCATTTAATGGGGACTTTAATGACCGAACCTAACAGAAATGACATGACTTTTAACTGTTTTTACAGAACTGTTTATTAGCAATATAGCCTTACAGTGACATTGCTTTACAATGTTTACAAGAAAAGCTGTATTACTCTGGCTAAATCTGAAAAAGCAAAGTACAACTTTTATACAGCAATATATAGTAATACAGTAAGTGAGAGGAGAATATCAAACAAATCCAAAAACCTGTACTCAAAAACAGGAACAAATAGTGATGGATCCTACCCTGCACCTTTAATACTAAATCATTTGTTGCTACTAAAAAATACCTGCTTTTTTTTTTAAACAAAAAACACATAAAACAGCACAATCTACCTTCTAATATGCTGTTATCCCATTTACATTTGTGTTGTCATACTGAGATCCACCCAGACCTATTTCTGCAGAGTGCAGATTAACGGATGCCAGTGTACCATAAAGTTGCACCCATCAGCAGCATGAATTTTCCTAACATACTGTGCTACCAAGCAGCCATAAAAAAAATAGCGAGGTGAAACTCAGGTGTGACCGCTACTTAATAATCAGCAGCTCATTCAGTCTTTGAACACAGTCATGTCCACTAGTTTTCTGTTGGCTCATAAGCCCAAGGTTCCTGATTTCAGATTGGAAATTCACCCAGATGAGGCTAAATTGACGAGTAGCCACAGGGTTAATAAACCACAGACTACTATGTTTTCTAATTACCATCATTATTTTTGTCTTCGTGTGTCTGTTGGTGATTCCAAGTTCAATTCCACCTTCAAAAACACTTCGAAAGTGCCCTCAGTTAAATAAATGTGTGAAGGTGTATGTGCAAGTTTGCCCCATCCAGGGTATATTTCTGCTTCACACCCAGTGTTCCTGGGACAGACTCCGGATACAACACTACCCTGACCATAACAAGACAGTAACTGAAGTTAACTGACGGACTTTATTAATTACTTGATATTTATATTGACGAGCCACAGAAGACATTTGAAATATAAAATGTAAACAACCAAGTATTTTAATTAGCATAATTCTAATTAAAATGGTTTGAGAGGATGAAGCAGTGGCCTCAATTTCTTGGCCTTCGAGTTCAAATTTAATGAAATCATGGCACGGGTCTGGGTCTTCTTTTACACATCCCTCAAACCCAGACTGCATCTACATGTGCTAATGCAATTTGATAAAATTCCACATTCCTATCTGTTCCACTCTCTGTGGTTTGTTAGAAAAAGTGTGATAGAGAACAAACCAACATATGAGTGAGCGTGACTCCTGCAGCCACTTGGCTCCTGACATTCAAGGAAGCAGAAAAAAGACAAGAAGGAAGGAGTGCGAGCTTGCATGTGAAGGGGGGGGGGGGGTGTTTGTAGTGATGGAGAGACTGGTGTTGTGGGGGTGTTGTGACGATAAGAGAAAAATTCAGACCGGTCAAAGTTTCCCTTTTGCCAATCGTGCTCCTGATAAAGGCAGCGTCTGCTCTAGTACTGATAGAAGGGCTATCTCTCTTCTTCTCCCCTTCTCTCCCTCTTCCACTCTCTCTCTCTCGGCAGTTAGTTTGTGAAGAAGAATGCGAAAAAAAAAAAAAAAAACTATCACACTCCAATCACCAGCATGGCCATCAAGTAACAACCACACAGCAATTGTTCCAATTACTGTAACACTCAATTCAATTTTATGATAATCTAAACATCCTCAATACAAAGAATAAAAAAAAAAAAAAAAAAACTGTTTTGTATTCTGCAATAAAAATAATCTAAAATATTTCAGGACCTAATTAACCACTTGCTAATGTAATTAAATACTCAGTTATTATAACTGCATAAGTTTGATCAAGGACACAGCATGTGGCAATCTCTGTGTTTTTAGTGCTGACCACATACAACCTTATCGGAGGCTTCTGAGGAAGGTGTACTGTATATAATTTAGGTTGGGGGGAAAAAAAAGAATATATATCTTGAATGCCTAATGTTAAAAATCACTATACTCGGGCTGTAACAGTAGTAAATTACTGTGTGTATGAACATACAGTTTTTATGACATGCCTAATGAATAATGAGTTTGATTTAATACCTTAAAACCTTCTATTTAATATACATGTATGACGGGCCTTTCAGGCAAACTGGGCTGTGATGAAATGTATCTTTAAATGAAGGCATAAAGCAGATTGATATTTAAAGAATACTTTGAGCACAGTACAGTGATGAGACCTGTATGATCTTAGCCGCGGTAAAACATTTCTATGATTCTAAAGTTTTAAAGGAGACCAGACAACTGCAAATGACGAGGTGACTGCAGCCATTCCCATGAGGAAGGGGTTTAATAACCAAAAGGAGATCTGTTTTTGCAGGACATTGCACGACCTCATACTGCCCACCACACCAGCTGCATATTACAGGAACTCAGCTGGAAGTTATTGCCACATCCCCTTTAAAGTTCTGACCTCACTCTAAGCCATTTCTACCTTTTTAGGCCATTAAAGGAGTTCCTGGGAGGCCAGTGTTCGATCATGCCTCCGGTGTACACTAGTGACACACTGGGATAAGTGCATTAGTGTAGTAGGGCATTATGTAGAGAAGTAAAACAAGATTTTACTCTCTTGACTATGTTCTGATATTCTGCACAAACAAAAAGTCCTGATTTGACTTGAACATCCCTCCTGCTGATTTTATAAACACTGGACTTAAGACTAAACAGTTATCATTCTAAGCACTGGGTAAGGTTTTTATTATTTTAGGATTTCGTCTACAAAATATCTTTATAACTGAACCTATAGTAGGAAAGGAGGAGGTCCACTAGGACCATTCCTTTTTGTAGTATGCAAACAGCTGACACCTGCACACACACGCTGCCAAATTGTGCTGATGCACTCGCTTGCCCCTTTATTAAATATGTCTGCTTTTTTTGTTTCTCATATGGGCACACTTACAGATTTACACTATATGTTTCTTTTCCTCCACATTTTATGTTAAAAAAATATACAACCATAGCACCATGTTAATTTAAACTGGTGTGATGAAAGTGATTCAGTGAATTGAACCTAAATATTATCTGGTCAGGTACGATGCTATGGACGTCCCATTAACAGGCATGGCAGATCGGTTTTATACAGTATAGCGCGCGGCTACAAAGTAGGGGGTTGTGCTAACTGAGTACATACAAAAGATTAGACAATTCAACCCAGCCTCCAACATATCTTTGATGACATGTTCTTTCTGTCTTTTTGCTTTTTGGGCATGCAGATGATTTCTAGAAAAGACTAGAAAACCAAAAGAACCATTATTTATATACATTTAGGCTCTGCATTACTGTGTTACTGCATTACATTTAGAGCATCCTTCAAACACTGGAACCATATCAGCATTATCTGAACCTCTGATTGAGCTTCTCTACTAAACCTAAAAACCTACTGAAGAAATACAGGTTTTAAAATTCAGCAGAAAAAAAATGTTCCACACATTATGTGAAAATCTCAAATAGAGCCACTACATGACTGATATGGCAGAAGTCCATCGTGGTGATGGAGATCTTTAATCCATGAACATGTATTAGCCTAGGTTAAAATTAAAAAAAAAAGGACGAAAGAAAAAAGAATCTTATTTTTATGTGGTTTTGATTTATTATATTTTATTAGCCAGCTAATAAATGCTATAAAAATCCCCATGCAAATGGTATGACTTGGCCAGAATACGCTACAGTACTTTAAGTATTGACCAGTTTGTGTTAGAGTTGGGGAGGCAGTATAAAGTCAGGTGACGCAAGAGAAACTGACTTTTTTTTCTCCCCACCCTGTCTAGTCACCTGTCAAGTTCACCTGTCTAGATTTTCTAAGTTCAAAGGTGACTGATCTGAGCTATTTTATTTCTACTACAGCTTCTCATCATCGATAATAAGTTGTGCTAAAAACCTGACAGGTCAACTACTGTTATTCTGAAAAAAAGTTATTACTTTATGACAACTCCACCTATGACATCAGGACATTCAGGAGACTGTACGCAATGACTTCTGTACATAAGAAACTGCAGACTGTGACTCATACATCATTCAGATGGCAATAAAAGACAGACTGGTCTAAGCTAACGAGTGGCGACACTAACCTGGCCCATTCCACTTTGGCTCCACTTCCTCCTCCGCCTCCTCCTCTTCCATCTGCTGGTCTTCCTCATCGCTGGCTTTCCAGCCTTTCTCATCCTCCTCATCGATGTCTGGCGTGTCTGGAGACTCGTGTGTTCTGGGCTCTGTTTAAAAAAAACCAAAAAAAAAAACCACATGGTTTACAACCATTTTAAAATGACTTTATTCTAAGGGCATGTTGGACTGCACAGAGGTGCTTTTACGGGTGTGCCGGCTCCTGTCTAATGATCAAAGACAGTTTAAATAAAAGTCCTCATACACCAGTAACCCGATGCCTCCCCGCACACTCGGCTCCTTTTGATTCGCCAAGTGAAGAAAGCCTTAAAGGTAATGTTGGTCTCCCTTTCATTAAAGCAAATCCTTGTCATCAGTGCCCATCTCTTAGTCCTTGATGGAAGTGATTAGTAAGCTCCTCTGATCAAGACGATCACCTTTCTGATAGAATTCTCTGTCATTCTTTGTGTCTATCCCACACACACACTGAAGTATCACTGTACCAACTGTGAAACTAATGATACTTCGTGAGCACTGACAGAGGGCCATCTTTCTCTTTAACTCTGTTTTTCTTCCTCATGCCCCCCCCAACACCACACCAACTACCCCACCCTAAAACAAGCTTATCCGCATGCACAAAGACAGTGTTTACCCTCGCATTCCCACAGCGATAAAGCGGTGATAGCCACCGATCGATACTAGCCATAAACGTCAATCTGCGTGACTGCTATTATTAATGTAATAGGAGACAGATTAGATCTGCATTGTCAAATAAATCTCACTCACACACACACACACACACACACGTACACAATCACACATTCACCCAGAAGACATGCTTACTCAGAGCACTTTTATATACACAAATACATGTACAAACACATGTCCTGTGCCTCATATGCTTATGACTTGCTCTCCTCCCAACCTAAACAGTGCCATTATTTTCAGCTATAAATCACATTGAATGGCACATTGATTTTATCCTGCAGTGCTCAGCTGGGATAGTGGAGCTGGAGCCACAGTTATTGCATTTAATATTATCAATATTATCTCTCATATCATCAGAGCTGAGACGGCAGGTATCGGGAAAAGGGGGGCCTTCGCTGGCATCAGCCCTGCTCCTCAACCCCCCGTTCTGCTCTTTCCAACACACACACACACACACACACACACACACACACACACACACACACACACACACACACACACACAGACACACAAAAAAAAAAACTGAACCACATATATACATCTGATAAGAGCAACTTCCTCTGTCACACCTGGAGGGCAAAGTCACCCAGCTAGATTCAGTACAACTCCCCAGCCTCGATCCTCTCTCATTTCTCATAAATCTGCTCTGTTTAGTTACAGTTGAAACAATTTAGATAGTCCAAGAACATGGGTTAAGCTCTTCTCAAAGGAGTACACAAGTGTGTATAGTGTGCATGTGTGCAAACACTTCTATTAATAAAAAAATACTACAATTCATTTATGTCTAGGGGGGGTTGCTGTTCGCTTCAATCAATGTTTATGTAAAAAAAACTTTCATGAATTTGGCAAAGGCATTTGTAGGTGAGGCTCTAAACCAGTATAATATATCCCACGTCAGAGACGCGACTACTTCTTCGGGTGGATAAAAATATGGCTGTGAGCATTGTTCCAACTTTGCAATAGAGACAGCCTTTTTAAGACATTCTCTTATCTTTTTCTACAACTTTTATTTTTAGAGTGCAGTGGTATTAGGTCGTAATTTGCATTATACACTGACATATCTGAAATGTTTGCAGACAGAGCTTAACATCTTAAAAGATTTACAATTCCAGGAATGCTTTAGCCTCACACTGACCTCAACATGATTGCTTTGGCTTTCCCACCTCTGCGCTGATGTGGACAAAGACCCATTAACATCATCATCGTCATCATTTCAAAATTCAGCACATCCCCTATGTGGTATCATAATAGTGATGCTGTTAATAGATGGTGTACTGTACAGCATTATGTATCCTGTGACTGGTTAAATGTTTTTTTTTTTCCTAGGGTGGTTATCAAGTGGTTATCGCCTGTGTCTTTCTCTCCCAGATGGTGGATAAGAGCGCTGGCCTTTATTAGCCAGTGCTGGCCTGATAAAGACCTGGTATTGATCGCAGGTTGAAAGAGCAGGTTCGTCAAACACGGCTGATTTACAGAAGCCTGATAATAGCAGCACCGGGCAACAGAGGAGCTCAAAAAGAGAGATAGAGTGAGATATAGAAAGAGATGCAGAATATGGTCACATGGCCTTTTTCTCTTTTTCCTTTCACAATTTAAGCATATAGAAAAGTCCAATTTTAAAATATAAATGTCCCTCCATCACAATCATCTCATGTAAACGCACAGTGTCCGCTCAGGGTGACTGTGTTACTCATATATTCCTAAAAATGTTTTTTTTTTTTTTTTTTTAACAAAAAACAGACACATACGCTCACACATGAGAATAATCTCTAATCTTCTGCTGATTAGCACCTGACAAAGTTTCCATGCTTTTATCAGAAACAGCCAACAAACAGGCTCTTATCACTTGTACCACAAAATTGCACAAAAACAGGAATTTTCCAGTTTAAAAAAAGAAAAACGACTTTTTATCTCTGAATGTACTGTCTGAATTAAGACTAACAAAAATAGGGAGAATGGGAAGTGAACAGGGACAGGCAGGATACACAGGGTTTCTGACTGCAGCACTCATAACAAGGGGGAAAAAAAGCTGATCATAGATATGCTATCACATCAGGTAACAAAATGCTTCTTCTACACCGTTTCTACAAAGAACAATGTAAAGTTATCCAAAGTGTTACATTCTGACTAGCTGCTCCTAATGCACTGCTGTGAATCCTCTCATTAAAATGGTCTCCATCGGTTACGAACTTTAATCGATCCCAGTCAGACATACAGATACCACAGGGGCAGGTTTAATGAGTCTGACGAGAGGGCAGGTCTAATTATCGTCAGTTACTTTTTTTTTTCATCACTCCACAACTCACTCCATGTGGACATGGAAGGCTGAGACTTCAAAGCAAAAAGTATCATTTTAGAATAATTGAGGTGATGAAGGCAAAATCTTTTGTTTTGATAATGGTCTTTTTACCTTCATTATAAAGAGGCGCAAAGGAGGGACTGGACTCGTCGCACTCCGCCGAGTCATCCTGGTCCGAGGCTCCAGCCTCTTCCCCTGAGAGACTGACATCATCAGGTGGATTGTCTTCTCCAGCATCAAGATCCCCAATAGAGCCTACAGACAGAGAGATTGAGAATGAGTGTACACAGCACATGAACACACTCGGCGTATAAGGAGCTATTATATCATGAAATATAGATAATCGTCATAGAGCCGACAATAAAAATTACCACTGAATCATTAATATAGGTGTATCATGTAAAAGGCAGGGAGTCAGTCTGTGCACTGAGAGATTTAAGTTATACAAATAGCCAGCGTTAATGATTATAGAGCTCTGAGGGGTGGCTATAAATATAAGCTTATACTGCGATTCATTATAGGAGGAAAACCCTCATTAAATTCCAACCCCAATTCCCTTAAAGGTTTAATTGGATGGAAATCCCAGAGCTTCTGAACACCAGCTAAATGGACGTAAATGTTATAAGAGACACTTAAAAATGATTAATTCAGTGTCAAGTTGGCAATAATGATAATAACTTTTCTTCAATTGACAGCATCTATAGCAATCAAATTAATAATACAAATTCTAAATGTTTCGATAATCCTACTCAATTAAAAAAATGTAATGCAGTTAATAAAAAAATAAATAGAATTGTATCTTACAATGTATGTACTTTAGACTAATTAGGAGTAAAACACATTCCCGCAATAGAGAGGGAACATTTTATTACATTAAACACAAAATCACATCACACCTTCAAGTATGTACACTGACTGAATTGTAATCCATTTTTCAGCCCAGATCTGGACGGTGAAGAGCAAAAATTCTAAAAAAAAATATAACATTCCTCTACATTCCTAGTGTATGAAGGGCTGTGCGGACACTCCGTGTATAAGAAAAAGACCATTTTTGACAAGTGTTTGTAAATTAATTTTCACTGTGTCAAATGGAGAGGGGATTGTTCAGAACTAAAGCCGTGACTGGAGGCGTATATATTTACACTCCTCAAACAAAGAGGCCTATAATCTATACAAAGCACGCAACAATACCCGTGAATAAAGCGCCTTGTAGAAAAAGGCAAAGGCAATTTTTCTAATTCTGTTAATTTCACTTCCAAAGCAATTAAAACGTGGTGGAGATAATGCTTCCAAACAATCACTCCCTGACAAAGTGTTTCTGTCTTTGTAAATGAAACATCTTTAGGCTAATTCCGACTTCCACGCCTGCATGGTTCACTGTAATTTCAGATAAAATTAACATAGTTAGATTTGGACCTTAATAATGAAGGGAGAAAGGAGGAAAGGAAAAAGATCGATCCCATATGCAATATTTTTAGAACGCAGCCCGAGCCTTGGTCAATCTAATTTTCTATATCTGCGAAGACATTTTCATACAATTAATTTTCCTTTAATCATAATTGTACAAAAGAGCTTCTCTGTTTTAAAAAAAAAAAAAAAAAAAAAAGTCCAATTATATTTTGTGTTTAAATGTAAGTTTGAATTATGATTTTCTTTTTCATTAATGTTCTGGTTAAATCGCTGCATCACTGCTTTCAGACATCAAATCGTGCAGAAAGTTTTTGCTCTCCTCCTTTTCTTCCTTTCATGAACAAACCAATCCATATCTCTTCCAGCAGGCCAGGCAAGAGGATATTACTGCATGCATTCACCACCAAGTGTAATTTGTTTGTGGTCAATTAAAACCAAGGAGAATTGGTCCAAGGGACAAAAAGTGATATTCAGTCATCTCGAAGCAATTCCATCAGGGGTATTCATGGGCTGTTATCATTTTCAAGGGAAAATTACACTAATACTCTTGCATCACCAAACGGCCATGTGCACCAGTAGTTATTGCAAGTAATAAATGATTTATTGAAAATGTGTGCATGGAAAATATTTATTTTGCTGATAAACTGATTCTGTCATCTAGTTTTGCTTGAAAGTTTGTGAAGCCTTCAAAGTAGGGTATTTTAGAGACTTTGCCCATAAAAAATATTTGACCTATGATATTAGAACAAATTTAAGGGAAAAAAATGTGTGTTCTGTAAATGTATAGCAAAAACATCCCGTAGCCTGTTATAACTAATAATTATTACACATCATGGGGAATTTCCCTCATATATATATATATATATATATATATATATATATATATATATATTCTCCAGCAAGCTTAGCTTGACAACTGCTGTTTTCTTATAAAACAGCACAAATCTGTGGCTAAAACTCCTGATTTTAAGCAATGGGTTTTCACTCCAAATATTGACTTTATTTTATTACTTTTTATTGCTCTTTAATTAAGGTTTCTTTTATGCAAAAATGTTTTCTTTTGCTTATGCCATATTTTTTATGTGCCCAAGACTTTTGCACAATACTATACGTAAAACAGTAGGTTGTTGTTAGGTTTTACTGAGCTTGCTGAAAAAAATTTGTTCTTCTGGTAACTTCACTCGCTTCTTTCTATTTTTATGCAAATCCCTGGAGCGTACATTAGGTTTCCATCTGAAAACTGGTCTGTCTTGTACTCTATTTCTTTCTTTACAGCTATGCATATATTCTCCTGTAATGTTATTTATTTATTTTTAAGTTATATATGGAAATACTGAATAATTTTGTACATAATTATGCAGACATGATAAACATATATAACAAAATTGGTACAGCATATAATATGGTGCATAAGACTTTTGCATAGTACTGTATATATACACACACACAGTACACACACACTAATTCATACATGCTGTGCTGTATGTGTCCTAAATAACTAGAGAATTAAATTTCATGGTACACACTTTTTATTGGATTTATGCCACGGCTCAAAGTTCGGACATTTAATAATGTCACTGTGATGCCGAACATGTAATTCACGTGAAAATGTAAAAAAGATAATGAGAGGCAGTCTTACAAACGGGCATGCTCGTACACATAACCAGAGAGGACTTTGAGTTCTAGCTGCCACTCGAACAAACAGAACAAAGTGGCTTAGCTGATGAAGGCAGAGAAGATATCGCTTTATTAACTAGCCTCGTCCACATCAAACCTGTGTGCTTAACAGCAGCGATTAAATACTGAGACAACACATCAAACCAGAGACTGATTAAACTCTCTCACACATACACACGCTCTCATACTAATCACCACAATTACAAAATGGTCCAAAAGCTGACAAGCCCTTGTGCATCAGGTAACTGGGGAAAGAAAATTGTCAGAGATGCGCTGTTAAGAAAGAGTGGGTGACCCGCCTGATCTGAATCGGTGTCATTGTAAGTTTTTAATTTATTGATTCGTTAATTTTTCTACCATACTCATTTAAACAATCTTTGTACTAAAAGACAAAAATTAGGCAATAAACAAGCAGGTGTAGTGGAGGTATTGATCACGCCCGTGTGCAAGATTAAGGGGGGAAAAAAACAAACATCATGAAATGATAGACGAGCTGCTGGTGATGTGGGACACAGACCTAGCCTGCCATGCCACGTGTCAGTAGAGTCACTGGAGCTACAGATAAGCTGTGAGCCTCAGGACTGGTGCATTTTAGCTCATCTGTGACTCAAGGCAGAAGGGAAGAACTACTCACATGTACGCATATACTGTATACATAGACACAGTGTGCTGCTTATGCTGAGGCTTTGATCAAAACTGATAAGAATAATGTTAATGCAAATAGACATGCTGTTTCATCAAATCTACAAACTTTAGCCTTGATTTCACCTGATATGGCACTGACAGAATACACTGGAACAGGGCAAGACAAGGCAGTGTATTCTGAAAGTGCCATATCAGGTTGAAATCAAGGCTAAAGACTACTGCTTATCCGCATTAGAAACGATTATAACTCTATGGTGAAGCAACAGAGATTCTACATCAGAAGCCATCTAGCCAGTAAAGCGTTAAGTAAGATTTCTGCTTAATTTCAAGCCATTTTATTAAGTAGATAATATTAGGAATGCCTATACGATAATGTCCGATACCTAGATGACGGTTTAATTCGTATTGCGATTTTGTAAATCTTTAATTTGATATTTAGGTTTTTGTTTTTATTCTGTCACAATGATGAATAAACCTTGCAGATAAATCTCTCCTAATACATGGATTGTTGTGCTTCCTGCCAAGGTATGACTAGTTTAGCGTGCGCTACATGCAGGATTTCAGAGGAATGGTGATGTTTTGCCATCATCTCTAATGTAAGTCGTTCATGTTTCGCCACACCGACTCCAGAATCAACTTTTTAGAACAGAGTTGTAATTCATTTGTTTGCTTTCGAGGTGGCCAAATATCACAATTCCTCTATAATTCTCCATGTAGCGCACTTGAAACGAATAGAAAAGAATTACATGCAAAGATTATTCATTATTGTGATGAAAAAAAAAGAAAAACAAAAAATAAAATATTAAATTGAAAAAATTTTAAGTATTAAATTAAAGATTTACAAAATCGCAAAATGAATTAAATCGCCGTCTAGGTATCAGATATTATCATATCGGCTTGTCCCTGGTGATTCTCATCCCTAATACACTTATATAACATTATATAAATACACTTATATAAACACATATTAAAAAGTCACTTTATGATAAAAGTCACTTTATGACCACTAAGTTTTGTTTTACATAAAAGCATAAAGTTTTAAACACTACAGGAGTATAAAGCTATTAGTTATAAGGCGAAATAAACCCAATTAAAAATTATAGTCTGCTTACTTCTCACATTTAAACAGACAAGTGTTGCATGACATCACTTATGATAATTACGTAATGGTTAATATATATGACAAGTTGTGACTGTATTTATATGCCTGAGGCATTAGATCAGATATAAAAAAAAAAAGGTGTATGTGATTGGACAGCAGAATGTCAAACAGCAGCCTGGGTCCAGGACACGGCAAAAAGGCTAGACAGGTTTAAATCCGTCCTTCAACTCCTTCATCACTCGTGGCCTCTATCTATTCAACCTTTTCTGCCCTCAACTCTATGCATTTTAGCTGATTTTGCTTACGAACGCTCCGGTCTTTCTCTTCTACTCCAATCTCTAAGTCTTTTACTCCTTCCCTCACTCACTGTCTCTTTCTCTCTCTCTCTCTCTCTCTCTCTCTCTCTGACTCGGAGCGTCATTCTTTGCGGATAGCTGCAAGCCGTTCGCGGTTATCGGCTGCTGCAGACTCTCTCTGCCGGTCTGATCTGTCTCCTCTTCATTAAGCAAATACGCCAACGTGGAAATGAAAACATAATAGCTATTTGATTTCCAGCGAGATATTTTGCATATTGGTTCGGAGCTGATAGTGGAATTTCATCAAGTTGGGTTTTTTTTCCATGCTTTAAAAAAAAAAAAAACGACATGACTGAGCTGGCCAGCTTTGGCAGGATTTCTTTACATTGCTGGGGAGGGATGTGAGCGGAAGGGGGGAAAAAAAAGAAAAGCACCAGTTCCCCAGGAAGACTACTTAAACGATTAAATATCCCCTATTCTCCTTTTTTCTTTTTGATAACAGGGAAGGAAAATTTAAAGAATTCACAGTGCTTTAGGTTCACTATACTAATCAGAGATAGGGGGGAGAAAATTAACTCCTTAATGAGCAGGAGCCATCTTTCTGATAACAGCCCAGCCAGAAAAGATGATGGGGTGGGAGACAGACTGAGAAAAGAAAAAAAAGAAAAAACAGATAATATTTTCACTTGCATTGGAGAAATCTGATGCCGCCTCCAAATCTGGAAATTGTTCTTTGTGTGCACAGAGGGCAGGTGAGATTGCAGGTAGTGATACCACATGGATACAAGCTGGCCAGGCCCGTTGGTGAGATGTATTGTCCTTTACAGAGGTATTGCTCACAGCCATGAGAAAGAAAAACTAGCCCTACAAACACAGATCAGCAGAACTCCTCACAGTAATCCATCACATCCTCCTCCTCCTCCAGCAGAGAGCTCAGCCTGGGTGAAACAAGTCTAAAGACAGGATTTCAGGAATTACATCTGAGTAACACCTCAGTCTCTAAACAAATGAGACAAGTCTATTTAGAATTAGAATCTTATGCTGTTTTTTTCCCCAGTCATCTTTAAGCATCATTTTCAATGTCAACCTTTAAACGTCAATAATCGATAATCAGACCAGTAAATAAACTGGGAGACGTAAAAAGCCTTTGCTTATTTTGCATGTGATTGGTCACATTCTAAAATTATCTAAACTACCAATAGTTGTTTTCAAAGCTTTATCAGAATTGCTACAGTACAACTACAATACATTACTGGGACAAGTCAGGGTAGCAGTTTTCCAGTTGATGCTCTATTTTTGGACCTGTCTGACTCCTCCTGGTGTGTTGGCGTTGTGGTGACTGGGGATAGTACCACTTTACCATGAAGATGGTCCTGGCCTTGGCACATGCAGATAGCAGCTCTTTAAGAACATGTGACTGCTGTTGCTCAACAGTTCAGGAATGGAAATTCCTACAGTTTTCTACCTGAGCCTCCAATAACGAACTGGACTTCATATTAAGTTGTACAATTATTATTGTACAAACAGATGTGTTATTAAGTATAACACATCTGTTATATTAAACTCCCAGGTACGCACAGTAACAGACAATTCGATGCAAAACAATTCCTGCTATCTGTTATTAACCAAATGAAGATGGTTCCTTGCTGATCCTGGTTCCTTTTAATGTTTTTTACCTATTGCCATCTCAGGAAGTTTTTCCTTGCCATTATCACCCTCAGCTTGCTCATCAAGGTCTGATCATTCATCATCCATTTTCTCACATTTCATACACATTTCCATATATATATTTTTTTGGATTCTATGAAAGCTGCTTTGTAACAATGACCATTCTCAAAAGCGCTAAAAAAAAAATGGAATGGAATTTAATTGAATTGCTCTACAGCATGGGCATGCAAGCATGCTGAGGCCAGAATTAATTTTTCTCTTTACATCTTTAGAGAATGTGTTCAGTATATTCAACCCTGGACCAACGATGGGCAAGTCCTGAGGGGCCATCAGTCAGATCAAGGTTTAATTTCAAGCTTCAGAGCTCCTTCATCTGGCTGTGTGATGTGATGATTCTAGAAACGACAGTTTAAATCAACAGTAACTGATTCTGTAAAGCACATAATCAGTATATATTTAGTATTCCCATTTAATGCACAGGTATTAATTAGCACATGTTCCAGATGAGAACGCTCATCATGAACTTTAAATTGCAATTTTAATTAAAACCAAGGTGATTTGATGGTTTGGGAAAAAAATAACTAAAAAAAGCTATGGTACAGCAAAATCTACTTAATCTAATCTCTTAGCATCCATACCTTTCCTTAAAAGAAATAAATGCTATTTACTGCTATATTTTAAATGGAGAAATTATGTGAATTGTTAAAACAATCCAGAAATTTTCCCAGGCAAATGATGCATTATGGTACACAATTCAACCTCATAAATTCTCATGAAGTCATGGTCAGGCCACTAACTCCAGTGCATCTGCTGGGATGGTTATTTCTCCTTCTCCAGCATGAGAAAGTATACAAGTCCTCTCATCTCGTGTATTTTACCTCCTCAGAGCTAACACTTCAAAATTCTCCTGACCCCCCAACTACTAAGGATAAGTTCTTCATATCTCTTCTAGGTTTTCACTTTTATTATTAATAAAATGTTTCACATGTCAACCCATGTATGTTAAGGTAAAAGTCTTGACTCGACCCTCATTGCTTCCAAAGAACCGGCATATCTTGTTTTTTAACTTTGTCTTGAGGAATAGTTCTCCAGACTTCCTGAAGGACATATTTGGTTCTCATTTTTAAGTCCAGTTCCTGTCCCTGTTTTAGAGGAACGCTTTTGTTTGTTATAACCCACACAGTCGTCTATGAATCATTCAAGCATTAAAAAAATATCCTTAATAACTTAAGGCATGAACTACAGAGAAACAGGTGCAGTTTTCAGTGATTAATATACTGGTGATGCTGAATGCTGAGTGACTGGAACAGACGAGAGGGGAAAATGAGGTTGCTGCTGAGCTGAGCAGTGTTGGGTGTACAAAGTAATGCAATGGAGTACTTTGATTACTTTTTTAATATAAGGAGTAATCTAACGTGTTAGGTTCGCCATTTAAGTACTCGGTTATTTAGTTATATTTTCAAAAATTTATCTTTTTTTTTGGTGTGTGTGTGTGTGTGTGTGTGTGTGTGTGTGTGTGTGTGTGTGTGTGTGTGTGTGTGTGTGTGTGTGTGTCGTCATCCTACAAGCCCAGCCCTCGATTACCCCCCATTTATTTCTGCTGTTATACCCCTATCTCACCTATGTGGTTTGACTATGCGAGGACCGACACGCGGAAAGATGGAAACAATCACAGCACCAAGTCTTGCGGTAAATCTCCGCGAAACCATGTAGGTGAGAAAGGGGTATTAGTAGTTAACTGATTATGGGCCAAACTTCGCTGAGTGATGATGATAGAATAATTATAAATGACTAAAACAACATGCATGAGGAATCACAAAGAAATTTTCATTTTCTGCAATGGAAAAGTACTCGAACTAGTTACTTTTATTAGAAAGTAGCGCTGTAATGTAACTGATTACTTTTTAATGACAGTAATTTTGTAATGTAATTAATTACTTTAAAAAGTAACGTCCCCCAACACTGCTGCTAAGGCACATAGACACATATTTTAGGTGACAACCTCAGCAACAATATGTGTTTATGTGACAACATCAGCAGCAATCTTATTTTCCTTCACGTCTGTTTAAGCCATTCAGCATCATATACTGTATGCATATACGATATACGACGATACTGAAACAAACAAGAGGGAAAATGTATGTATGTATGTATGTATGTATATATATATATATATATATATATATATATATATATATATATATATATATATATATATACAGTGGTGTGAAAAACTATTTGCCCCCTTCCTGATTTCTTATTCTTTTGCATGTTTGTCACACTTAAATGTTTCTGATCATCAAACACATTTAACTATTAGTCAAAGATAACACAAGTAAACACAAAATGCAGTTTTTAAATGATGGTTTTTATTATTTAGGGAGAAAAAAAATCCAAACTTACATGGCCCTGTGTGAAAAAGTAATTGCCCCCTGAACCTAATAACTGGTTGGGCCACCCTTAGCAGCAATAACTGCAATCAAGTGTTTGCGATAACTTGCAACGAGTCTTTTACAGAGCTCTGGAGGAATTTTGGCCCACTTATCTTTGCAGAATTGTTGTAATTCAGCTTTATTTGAGAGTTTTCTAGCATGAACCGCCGCCTTTTTAAGGTCATGCCACAACATCTCAATAGGATTCAGGTCAGGACTTTGACTAGGCCACTCCAAAGTCTTCATTTTGTTTTTCTTCAGCCATTCAGAGGTGGATTTGCTGGTGTGTTTTGGGTCATTGTCCTGCTGCAGCACCCAAGATCGCTTCAGCTTGAGTTGACGAACAGATGGCCGGACATTCTCCTTCAGGATTTTTTGGTAGACAGTAGAATTCATGGTTCCATCTATCACAGCAAGCCATCCAGGTCCTGAAGCAGCAAAACAACCCCAGACCATCACACTACCACCCCCATATTTTACTGTTGGTATGGTGTTCTTTTTCTGAAATGCTGTGTTACTTTTACGCCAGATGTAACGGGACACGCACCTTCCAAAAAGTTAAACTTTTGTCTCGTCGGTCCACAAGGTATTTTCCCAAAAGTCTTGGCAATCATTGAGATGTTTTTTAGCAAAATTGAGACGAGCCTTGATGTTCTTTTTGCTTAAGTGGTTTGCGCCTTGGAAATCTGCCATGCAGGCCGTTTTTGCCCAGTCTCTTTCTTTTGGTGGAGTCGTGAACACTGACCTTAATTGAGGCAAGTGAGGCCTGCAGTTCTTTAGTTGTTGTCCTGGGGTCTTTTGTGGCCTCTCGGATGAGTTGTCTCTGCGCTCTTGGGGTAATTTTGGTCGGCCGGCCACTCCTGGAAAGGTTCTCCACTGTTCCATGTTTTTGCCATTCGTGGATGATGGCTCTCATTGTGGTTCGCTGGAGTCCCAAGGCTTTGGAAATGGCTTTATAACCTTTACCAGCCTGATAGATCTCAATTACTTTTGTTCTCATTTTTTTCTGAATTTCTTTGGATCTTGGCATAATGTCTAGCTTTTGAGGTGCTTTTGGTCTACTTCTCTGTGTCAGGTAGCTCCTATTTAAGTGATTTTTTGATTGAAACAGGTGTGGCAGTAATCAGGCCTGGGGGTGACTACAGAAATTGAACTTTTAACTGTGATAAACCACAGTTAAGTTATTTTTTAACAAGGGGGGGCAATTACTTTTTCACACAGGGCCATGTAGATTTGGAGTTTTTTTTCTCCCTTAATAACATAATCTTCATTTAAAAACTGCATTTTGTGTTCAATTATGTTATCTTTGACTAATAGTTAACGGTTTTTGATGAGCAGAAACATTTAAGTGTGACAAACATGCAAAAGACTAAGAAATCAGGAAGGGGGCAAATAGTTTTTCACACCACTGTATATACACACACACATACATACATACATACATATACATACACACACAGGATAATGCACCATGTCACAAAGCTCAAATCATTTCAAATTGGTTTCTTGAACATGACAATGTTCACTGTACTAAAATGGGCCCCACAGTCACCAGATCTCAACCCAATAGAGCATCTTTGGGATGTGGTGGGACGGGAGCTTCGTGCCCTGGATGTGCATCCCACAAATCTCCATCAACTGCAAGATGCTATCCTATTAATATGGGCCAACAGTTCTCAAGAACCCTTTCAGCACCTTGTTGAATCAATGGCATGTAGAATTAAGGCAGTTCTGAAGGCGAAAGGGGGTCAAACACTGTATTAGTATGGTGTTCCTAATAATCCTTTAGGTGAGTGTATATATATATATAAAATGGAAATATCTTTAAATATTGTCTTTGAATTATATGCTTTAGCCACCATTCACTACTGGAGAAAAAAAAATGTCAGAATGAAAAAAATGTGATCTCAGTGGCATAGCTGCTTTCAGATGAATTTCAGTAATGGCGGAAATGCCCTGTTGACATGAGAGGTAAATGACTTCATGCCTAGGCTGGTTCAGAGCTGCCAAGAAAGATAGAGTAGCTTAATTACTCTTTATAACTGGGGTAAACCGAAAAGCATCTCAGATTGCACAATATTTCACACTTTGAGGTGGATGAGCTACAACAGCAGTAGACCACACCAAGTTACACTCCTGTCAAACACGAACTGGAACTTGAGGATTAGGTGTGCACAAACTGTACAGATCTTATTTCCTAGATAATTGCATGAATGTTAAGGTACATATGTGTTATGTATGTTATAAATTGGAACTCTGTATAAAACACAGCCTGGATGATGTAAACCTGTCATTAGTCCTGTGAATAAGTGCTGACGTGTGTGTGTGTGTGTGCGCGTGTGTGTATTACCTTGTTAACATATGAATTGCTATGTTGTGCATTCGCTTGGGAGTGGATTGTGTGTTGTGTGAGGATAAAGGAGTTAAAGCTTTGCACATCTGCGTCCATACCGTCTGAATGGCCTTGCAGTTTGTTGGGGGACAGATAGCAAAAGATGAAATGAGTATTTGATTCAGCCGCCCCCCCCTGCCCACCCTGTGTATCTCGGGATGGTGGGAAAGTTGAAATCTGCTGCTATTTTCTATCATTTATCAGACTGCTTATCGCCTGGCTCTTGTCTGCATGCCTAGCTTCTACAGCAGGGTCTTAGCTCAGGCTGCCTGATTCAACTACCCACAACTACATATTTAGTTAAAACAAACTGACACTAGTGCAGTTAGGACAAGGGGAACTAGCATGATCTATAAAATTGTGAATTTTGTAGATCATGCTAATTTATGGACTTACGTTACTTTGGTCAGTTATAGTTCAACTGAGCAATAGTATCATTAATTTTTTGGACATATTTAGCATTTGGACTACAGAGAAGGCGGGACAACAGCTGCCACCAGCTGCATCTAACTGACTCCTAATGAGCATCGCATTAAACCAACAGCGTGGGGTTACACAGAGGTCACAACCTTTTCAGATGCTCGCTCCCTCATTAGTCCACTCAGATTCATGGATTTCTGTTTTACTGATTTCTTTTCCCTCAAGAAAAGACTAGGTAAGATAGAAAAAAAATCTTAAAATCCCCCACCCCTTCCCCAAAATATATTCATGACATCTAATGCAGCAAGACTTCATGCCACCTCTCATATCACAGTGTACCGCTGAAGGAGCTCTCAGAGACATTGTTGCATCTGTTATCAAACCGCCGACTTGACAGATATGAAATGTCCTTGGATAAGCCCGAGGCAACGTTCACACGCATTCTTTTATACTGCATTGCTAACTTCATACATTACAGGAGCAGCGTCTAACGGAGTAACGAGTATCGAGAAATTAATATCCCGCGTCCAACAAATGTCAAATCAGTTCTGATATGTGAGAAGACATTTCCAAAAAAAAAAAAAAAAATGTATTCAGATTTCGATAGTTAAGATTTCACACGATGGTTTTTAGTCAGCTAATTGAATTATACTGAATGTGGGGTTTGTCCACGTTATACTCGATTCATTAAAAAAAACTATTTTAAATCTAAAATTACATCCTTACATACTTACTTAGATTACATACTTAATCAATTTTATGAATAAATATATAAGAGTATATATTATACACAAACTAATAATTTCCAATATTACCTGGTATAAAAATTAATAAACAAAAAAAAAGCTCCCAGGTCCAATTACAGGCGTATATATAAAAATCTCACGTTTTTATGCTAATGAAAAAATTAACACTGCGGCCTGATTTCCTGCGCTTTAAAA